>NC_000078.6:95878443-96180943 GCF_000001635.26 Mus musculus | reverse complement strand
AACTAACTCCAGAGAATGCCAGATGGAAAAAAGGCAAAAGTAAGAATCTCACTAACAGAAACCAAGACCACTCACCATCATCAGAACGCAGCACTCCTACCTCACCCAGTCCTGGGCACCCCAACACACCCGAAAAACTAGACCCAGATTTAAAAGCATATCTCATGATGATGGTAGAGGACATCAAGAAGGACTTTAATAACTCACTTAAAGAAATACAAGAGAACACTGCTAATGAGTTACAAATCCTTAAAGAAAAAAAGGAAAACACAACCAAACAGGTGATAGAAATGAACAAAACCATACTAGACCTAAAAAGGGAAGTAGACACAATAAAGAAAACTCAAAGGGAGGCAATGCTGGAGATAGAAACCCTAGAAAATTAATCTGGAACAATAGATGTGAGCATCAGCAACAGAATACAAGAGATGGAAGAGAGAATCTCAGGTGCAGAAGATTCCATAGAGAACATCTGCAAAACATTCAAAGAAAATGCAAAAAGATCCTAATTCAAAACATCCCAGAAATCTATGACACAATGAGAAGACCAAACCTACTGATAATAGGAATAGATGAGAATGAAGATTTTCAACTTAAAGGACCAGCAAATATCTTCAACAAAATTATAGAAGAAAACTTCCCAAACCTAAAGAAAGAGATGCCCATGAACATACAAGAAGCCTACAGAACTCCAAATAGACTGGACCAGAAAAAAAAATTCCTTCTGACACATAATAATCAGAACAACAAATGGACATATAAATGCAGGCCTATCAGAATTACACCAGATATTTCAACAGAGACTATGAAAACCAGAAGATCCTGGAAAGACGTTATAGAGACACTAAGAGAACACAAATACCAGCCAAGGCTACAATACCCAGCCAAACTCTCAATTACCATAGATGGAGAAACCAAAGGATTCCAAAACAAAACCAAATTCACACATCATCTTTCCACGAATCCAGCCCTTAAAAGGATAATAACAGAAAAAAAAAAAACAAAAACAAAACAATACAAGGACAGAAACCACATCCTAGAAAAAGGAAGAAAGTAATCCTACAACAAACCAAAAAGAAGACAGCCACAAGAACAGAATGCCAACTCTAACAACAAAAATAATAGGAAGCAACAATTACTTTTCCTTAATATCTCTTATTATCAATGGATTCAATTCCCCAATAAAAAGACATAGACTAACAGACTGGCTACACAAACAAGACCCAACATTTTGCTGCTTATAGGAAACCCATCTCAGGGAAAAAGACAGACACTATGTCAGAATGAAAGGCTAGAAAACAATTTTCCAAGCAAATGGTCTGAAGAAACAAGTTGGAGTAGCCATTCTAATATCTAATAAAATCAACTTCCAACCCAAAGTCATCAAAAAAGACAAGGAGGGGCACTTCATACTCATCAAAGGTAAAATCTTCCAAGATGAACTCTCAATTCTAAATATCTATGCTCCAAATAAAAGGGCAGCCACATTCATTAAAGAAACTTTAGGAAAGCTCAAAGCACACATTGCACCTCACACAATAATAGTGGGAGACTTCAACACACCACTTTCATCAATGGACAGATCATGGAAACAGAAACTAAACAGGGACAGAGTGAAACTAACAGAAGTTATGAAACAAATGGATATAACAGATATCTACAGAACATTTTATCCTTAAACAAAAGGATATACCTTCATCTCAGCACCTCATGGTACCTTCTCCAAACTTGACCATATAATTGGTCACAAAACAGGCCTCAGCATATACAAAAATATTGAAATTGTCCCATGCATCCTATCAGATCACCATGGACTAAGGCTGATCTTCAACAACAACATAAATAATAGAAAGCCAACATTCACGTGGAAACTGAACAACACTCTTCTCAATGATACCTTCGTCAAGGATGGAATAAAGAAAGAAATTAAAGACATGTTAGAGTTTAATGAAAATGAAGCCACAACATACCCAAACTTATGGGACACAATGAAAGCATTTCTAACAGGGAAACTCATAGCTCTGAGTGCCTCCAAAAAGAAACTAGAGAGAGCACACACTAGCAGCATGAAAACACACCTGAAAACTCTAGAACAAAAGGAAGCAAATTCACCCAAGAGGAGTAGACTGCAGGAAATAATCAAGCTCAGGGGAGAAATCAACCAAGTGGAATCAAGAAGAACTTTTCAAAGAATCAACCAAATGAGGAGCTGCTTCTTTGAGAAAATCAACAAGATAAACCCTTAGCCAGACTCACTAGAGGGCACAGGGACAGCATTCTAATTAAAAAAAATCTGAAATGAAAAGGCATACATAACAACAGATCCCGAAGAAATCAAAAACAGCATCAGATCCTTCTACAAAAGTCTATACTCAACAACACTGGAAAACCTGGATGAAATTGACAAATTTCTCGACAGATACCAGGTAACAAAGTGAAATCAGGATCAGCTTAATGATCTAAAACAGTCCAATATCCCCTAAAGAAATTGAAGCAGTCATTAATTGTCTCCCAACCAAAAAACGCCCAGTACCAGATGGGTTTAGTGCAGAGGTATATCAGACCTTCAAAGAAGATCTAATTCGAGTTCTTCACAAACTATTCCACAAAATAAAAGCAGAAGGTTCTCTACCCAATTCATTCTATGAAGCCACAATTACTCTGATACCTAAACCACAGAAAGATCCAACAAAGATATAGAACTTCAGACCAATTTCCCTTATGAATATCATTGCAAAAAATACTCAATCAAATTCTCGCTAACCGAATCAAAGAACACATTAAAACAATCATCCATCCTGACCAAGAAGATTTTATTCCAGAGATGCAGGGATGGTTTAATATACAGAAATCTATCAACTTAATCCATTATATAAACAAACTCAATGTCAAAAACCACATGATCATCTCCTTAGACGCAGAGAAACCATTTGACAAAATCCAACACCCATTCATGATAAAAGTCTTGGAAAGATCAGGAATTCAAGGCACATACCTAAACATGATAAAAGCAATCTACAGCAAACCAGTAGCCAACATCAAAGTAAATGGGGAGCAATCCCACTAAAATCAGGGACTAGACAAGGCTACCCACTTTCTCCTTACCTATTCAACATTGTACTTGAAGTCCTATCCAAAGCAATTCGAAAAAAAAAAAAAAAAAAAAAAGAGAGAGATCAAGGGGATACTAATTGGAAAGAAAGAAATCAAAATATCACTTTTTGCAGATGATATGATAGTATATATAAGTGACCCGAAAAATTCCACCAGAGAACTCCTAAACTTGGTAAACAGCTTCAGTGAAGTAGCTGGATATAAAATTAATTCAAACAAGTCAATGGCCTTTCTCTACACAAAGCATAAACAGGCTGAGACAGAAATTAGGGAAACAACACCCTTCTCAATCATCACAAATAATATAAAGTAACTTGGGGCAACTTTAACTAAGAAAGTGAAAGATCTGTATGATAAGATCTTCAAGTCTCTGAAGAAAGAAATTAAAGATCTCAGAAGATGGAAACATCTTCCATGCTCATGGATTGGCTGGATCAATATAGTCAAAATGGCTATCTTGTCAAAAGCAATCTACAGATTCAATGCAATCCCCATCAAAATTCCAACTCAATTCTTCAACAAATTATAAAGAGCAATCTGTAAATTCATCTGGAATAACAAAAAACCTAGGATAGCAAAAAATCTTCTCAAGGATAAAAGAACCTCTGGTGAAATCACCATGCCTGACCTAAAGCTGTACTACAGAGCAATTGTGATAAAAACTGCATGGTGCTGGTATAGTGACAGACAATTAGACCAATGGAGTAGAATTGAAGACCCAGAAATGAACCCACACACCTATGGTCACTTGATCTTTGACAAGGAGCAAAAACCATCCAGTGGAAAAAAGACAGCATTTTCGACAAATGGTGCTGGCACAACTGGTGATTATCATGTAGAAGAATGCGAATTGATCCATTCCTATCTCTTTGTTCTAAGGTCAAATCTAAGTGGATCAAGGAACTCCACATAAAACCAGAGACAGTGAACTTATAGAGGAAAAAGGGAGGAAAAGCCTCGAAGATATGGGCACAGGGGAGAAATTTCCGAATAGAACAGCAATGGCTTGTGCTGTAAGTTCGAGAATTGACAAATGGGACCTCATAAAATTGCAAACCTTCTGTAAGGCAAAAGACACCGTCAATAAGACAAAAAGACCACCAACAGATTGGGAAAGGATCTTTACGTATCCCAAATCAGATAGGGGACTAATATCCAATATATATAAAGAACTCAAGAATGTGACTCCAGAAAATCAAATAACCCCATTAAAATATGGGGCTCAGAGCTAAACAAAGAATTTGCACCTGAGGGATACCAAATGGCTGAGAAGCACCTGAAATAAATGTTCAGCATCCTTAATCATCAGGGAAATGCAAATCAAAACAACCCTGAGATTCCATCTCACACCAGTCAGAATGGCTAAGATCAAATATTTAGGTGACAGCAGATGCTGGCAAGGATGTGGAGAAAGAGGAACACTCTTCCATTTTTGGTGGGTTGGCAAGCTTGTACAACCACTCTGGAAATCATTCTGGCTGTTCCTCTGAAAATTGGACATAGTACTACTGGAGGATCCTGCATTACCTCTCCTGGGCATATATCCAGAAGATGTTCCAACTGGTAAGATAGACACATGCTTCACTATGTTCATAGAAGCCTTATTTATAATAGCCAGAAGCTGGAAAGACCCCAGATGCCCCTCAATAATGGAATGGATACCAAAAATGTGGTACATTTACGCAATGGAGTACTGCTCAGCTATTAAAAAGATTGAATTTATAAAATTTCTAGACAAATGGATGGAACTGTAGGGCATCATCCTGAGTGAGGTAACCCAATCACAAAAGAACTCACATGATATGTATTTACTGATAAGTGAATATTAGGCCAGAAACTTAGAATACCCAAGATATAAGTTACAATTTGCAAAACACATGAAACTCAATAAGAATGAAGACCAAAGTGTGAACACTTTGCCCCTTCTTAGAATTGGGAACAAAACACCCTTGGAAGGAATTACAGAGACAAAGTTTGGAGCTGAGACAAAAGGATGGACCATCTAGGAACTGCCATACCCGGGGATCTATCCCATAATCAGCTTCCAAACGCTGACACCATTGCATACACTAGCAAGATTTTGCTGAAAGGACCCTGATATAGCTCTCTCTTGTGAGTCTATTCTGGGGCCTTACAAACACAGAAGTGGGTGCTCACAGTCAACTATTGAATGGCTCACAGGGCCCCCAATGGAGGAGCTAGAGAAAGTACCTAAGGAGCTGAAAGGGTCTGCAACCCTATAGGTAGAACAACAATATGAACTAACCAGTACACCCTGGAGCTTGTGTCTCTAGCTGCATATGTATCAGAAGATGGCCTAGTCAGCCATCAGTGGAAAGAGAGGCCCATTCGTTGTGAAAACTTTATATGCCTCAGTACAGGGGAATGCCAGAGCCAAGAAGTGGGAGTGGATGGTTAGGGGAGTGGGGGGGAGGGTATGGGGGACTTTTGGGAGAGCATTGCAAATGTAATTGAGGAAAATATGTAACAAAAAAAATTTTAAAAAAAGAAGTTAAAACCATACAATGGAAAATGCAATGCTTCTTCAACAAATTGTCAAACTGGATGTCTGCATGGAGAAGAATGTAAATATATCCATATTTATTACCCTGCACAAAACTCAGTTCTAAATTGTTCAAAAAAGAAGTTGATGGGGAGAGTGACCCCACAGCAAAACCAGCAGTCTCAACTAACCTGGACCTCTGGGGACTCAGAGAGGCTGAGGGAACAAGCAGGAACATACATGGGACAGTCCTAGATCCCTGGCACATATATAGCAGAGATCTGCCTTGTCTGCCCTGAGTGGGAGAACATGCACATAAACCTCAAGAGAATTGGGGACCCAGGGAAGGGGCAGTCTGTAGTTGGGGGGAATAATCTCATAGGCAAAGGGGAGGGGGAAGTGGGAGGCAGAGACAACACATGAAATGTAAATAATAAAAATAATTTAGAAAAATACATCAATATAAAACCAGGCACACTAATTCTAATAGAACAGGAAATGGAGAGTAACCTTGAAATCATCAGCACAGGAGAAAGCTTTCTGAACAGAACACCAATGGCTCAGGCACTAAAGTCAAGAGTTAATAAATAGGATCTCAATGAACTGAAAAGCTTCAGTAAGTTAAAGGACATCATAATTAGGACAAAATGACAGCATATTGATTGGGAAAAGATCTCCAATAACCCTACATCTAACAGAGAGCTAATATCCCAAGTTATGTAAAGAAATTAAGAAGTTAGACATTAACAATTCAAAGAACCAATTTTACAAAATGGGTTACAGAACTTAAAGAGAATTCTCAACAGAGGAATCTCCAAGGGTTGACTCTCCTAAAGAAATGGTCAGTTTTCTTAGTCACCGGGGAAATGAATATCAAAACAACTCTGAGATTCCACCTTACACCCATCAGAATGATCAAAATCTCAAAGGGCAGCACATGGTGGCAGGGTTGTGGAACAAGAGGAAGACTCCTGTCCTGCTGGTGGTAGTGCAAACTTATACAACCACTCTGGAAATCAATATGGCAGTTTCTCCGAAGATTTGGGAATTGTTCAACATTAATAACTAGGTATAACACTCCTGGGAATATACCCAAATGATTCTCCACCACCACACAAGGACACTTGTTCAATTATGTTCACAGAAGATTTATTCTGAACAGCCAAAACCTGTAAACAATCTAGATGTTTATCAGTAGAAAAATGGATACAGAAAATGTGGTATATCTACACAATGGAATATTACTTAGCCATTAAAAAAAAGGATGCCATGAATCTTGCTGACTAGTGGACAGAACTAGAAATTACCATCTTGAGTGAGGTTATACATGGCATGTACTCACTTATAAGTGGATATTTACTTTAAGGTACAAGATAACCATGGTATAATCAACAGGCCCAAAGAAACCAAGTAACAAGGAGGGTACAAGGGAGAATGGTTGAATCTTTCTCAGAAGGGGAAACAAAATAGATATTGGAGGTCTATGGAAAAAGGGATCTGGGAGGAAGAGTGTATGAGAAGAAGGGCAGTGGCAGGAAAGATTATATGTAGGAAAAGCATGGAAGAGAAAAGATATTGGTGGTGGGTTGGGCAATCTCTAAAGAGTTGCCAGAACATAGAGATGAGAGAGACCACAGAGTGTCTATGGTGGTGATTCTAGCTGAGACCCCTATCATTGAGGTGCATGTTTCCTCAAGTTGCCACATCCTATAGCCAGGTTGGGCTCCTAGTGGAGGGATAAGGACAGCAACCCCAACCTCTACAATCTGTAACTGCCCCAAAGTAAGCCCCATCTCAGGGGCAAAAACTAATCACTGACACTATTAATGATACTATGTTATTATGCAGACAGGAACCTAGCATTGCTATCCTCTGAGTGACTCCACCTAGCAGTCAATGGAAAGAGATCCAGAGACACACCCAAAGAGTAGATCGAGCTCTGGGAGTCTTACGGAACTGTTGGGGAAAGGATTGAGGGACCTGAAGATGACAGAGACTCTGCAGGAAGAACAACAGAGTCAACAAACCTGGTAATTTGGGGAATCCCAAAGCCTGAGTGAGCTTAGGCTGGACCTAGGTCCCTGCACATATGTAGTAGATGAGCAGGTTTGTCTTCAAGTGATTCCACAAAAACTGTAGAAGTGGGTATCCCTGAACCTGTTGCCTGCCTACCTCAAAAGACAAGGGGAAGGTGAAATGGAGGGAGCATGTGCATGAGGCGGGTACTAGGGCTGACATTGAGTTGTAAAGGGAACAAATAATTTTTAAAGGAATGAAGAATAAATGCCCACCACAAAAGTCCTGGATTAAAGCTGCAACTTCCTAACTCAAAGATCTGGATTAGAAATAGGATGTCCCAGTTCTAAGAATTAATTTAAAAATCACCTCATAGGCATGCATAGCCATTTGAGATTTATTTAACTCCAGATATAGTCAAGTTGACAATCAAGAATAGCTATGACAACAATGACTTAATACCAAACCCATGAATTTGAAGCAAAATCTGGGGAGGAGTTTATGGAGGAATTAGAAAGATGAAAGGGAAGGGAGACATATTTTAATGACATTATAGTTTCAATATTTTTTTCTAAAAACAAACAACCAGAAAAGATAGCATAGTATGAGAATATATGTAAGTACTCAGTGTTGTGGGAAACAAACACAAATGGATCTCTGCAGCTTGCTGTCTGCTAACCAAGCTCAGGTTTACTGAAGGGACCATCTCAATGAATAAGAGACAGAGATAGAGAAAGAAACTAGAAGTCCTTATGTGGCTTCTCTGCTCACACAACATGTGAACTTCCAGACACATTTATGCAGATACCACAAACATTTCACACAGGAACACACATGTGCAAACCCACCCCCCCACACACATGCATACACACACACACACACACACACACACACACACACACACACACACAGGTGAATATATAGCAATAAAAATGGTAAGTTTTTAAGGTACCCCATGATGAAGTTACATAAAAGAAGCTGTTTAGAAGAGTGAGTGAATTGTGGTACAATCTGTAGAGCCCTCTCTTAGATGCATTATGTTCTTTGAGCCACAGCACTACATGAATAGGTCTATAGTGCATGCAAGCAATCCTAGAACTTGGGAGGAAGAGACAGAAGGATTGAAAGTTCTAGGCCATCCTGGACTGTATTGTACGTTTAAGGATAGCCTAGGCTACATGAACCCCTGTAAAAAGCAGATGTTTTCTTATACTAACACACCCAAATTTTCATTTTTCATTATCACAACACTGCCTGTTGAAGATTTAATCATTAACTTTGTATATTAACATAGTGTTAAACTGTTGATGACTCATATGCATACACTTATATATGCAAATATATGTATTTATTACCAAACCCACGAAGTTAAAATAATTTCCTTCAGAATGGTACAAAAACAATACAAGCAATATGAGCTTTAACTTCCATTGTATCCTCAGGTTAAAATCCTGGAACTTTGTTGAGCACATTCTCCTAGTTCTTTTAGTTCATTTCAAGGGAATAATGAAAAATACATATTTTAGGATCAAAAATAAAACTTAGCATAACAGTATTTGCTTCAAATTAATCACATTATAGCAGATTTTCTAAGCAATCAGTTTCTTCTTTCTCTCTTTAAGAGAATTTGTATTTATTTCGTGCTTTTCATATCATTTAAAATATGTCAGAACAATGAATAAAATAGAGCACAGGAAAAGTTGTTTGCAGTCAGATCAATTTTCAGAGCAGTCTGAAAAGGCCATCATGCATATTCTAATGTAATCACTCCTTAACAAAAGGATAGATGAGTTTAGAAATTTGATTTTTCCCCTCATTCTTCTGTTTTTCAAAACCATGTAAATTGTGGGAATATTAAATTATGAATTCAGCACTTAAAAATAAAAGCTACCTTTTTTTTTTTTTTTGGTCTCACTTTTCTGACCATTAAAATCTGTATCAGTAGGTTTTACTTAGATATATTGGGCTATGCTCCAGAAGTAATGCCACAATATCTCCACCTTGCTGAGCTAATATTAACCTGTCAGTAGCGTTCTACATTCAGCCATAGTAAGAGAGAATCACCTTTGCAGCCACCTGTCTTTATGTCTAATGTTCTTTGCTTTGTAATCCAGCAAAATGAACTAACAATTTAGCCTAACCACTTCTATCACCTATCCATAGTGTTTACTATTCTACCAAAAGAGAATGTTGACAATCTCTCTTCAGTACTTGCTTTTCTAGCCATTAATCTCACCCTCAGAACACCATTCTTTTCAGTTAATATTCTAGGTTAGTAGCAGGTACCTGGGGAAAGAACTCCAGATAGAAAGCTCTTGTATATTCTGTTATTCTAGCCACTAACTCCCTTCCTGGCCTACAGAGTATACCAACCAGAGAGCCACTTTACCTGGTAGGTGGTGCCATTTAAAAGATCAACAGCTAATGCAATGCCACTCTGTGTAGATGGCAGTCTCAGCCAGCCTGTGGCTTCTGGAAATTGTTGGTTATTTTCTAAGGAAGACTGAGAAAATATATTTCTGTAAATATTGCACATGAATATAGGTGTGCCCAAATGACCTTTGTTGTCCTTGAAGAGCACAAGACAGTGGGAATCTAGTGTCTTCATAAAGTTACTAAATAAAGAATTTGTATATATTTTATAAATCCCTCCATAGTTTTTTACATTCCTCACTAACTATATTCCACTTGAGCTTTGCAATATAGACCACAGTCTTCCCATAAAATCTCCTCTTTCTGTCTCTTTAACTGTCTGTCTCTCTATCTATCTATCTATCTATCTATCTATCTATCTATCTATCTATCCATCCATCCATCCATCCATCCATCCATCCATCCACCTATCCATCTATCTATTATATATATATATATATATATATATACACACACACACATATATTTATATATATGTGTATCATATATACACATATGTGTGTGTATGTGTGTGTGTGTGTGTGTGAGTGTTGACCTAAAATTCATAGATGTCAAAAAGTACCAGTATCATCTTGGGTTATAAAAAATTCACAGATTTAATCTACAGCAATGAGAACATCTCAAAGCAGTCTAGAGTCAATCTTTTCCTTCTGTACATCTCCAAACTAGAAATTAGGAAATCCGTGCAATATCAAGCATTGTACTTATGCTTCCTCCAGTTTCACACACGTATATATATATATATATATATATATATATATATTCAATGTTAAACATTATATATATATATACATATATATACATATATATTCACTGTTAAACATCTAAAATACAGTCAAATGAACTAGAAATAAATCACACATTGAGTGTATAGCAAGAAAACAAAGTTAAATGGTAAACTTTGTAACTTAACTTGGAATTATTATTGGAGACATGAGCTGAGTTTGAATATAAAGCTAAATCAAGAAACAACATGACAACCTGATAGATAACCATGTCTTCTATTCTACTTTTGGGATCTCCTGGTAATCTTATTGAACATCCTTTCTATGTTGCCAAGACACAATACTCAAACTTAAAGGCAAAGATGCAACAAACAGCCAGTAACAAATAATCTAGAGAAGGGATATAGAGACTGGACTTCAAGAACCCCCATTCCTTTTCAAGGTCATGTATTCATTTCTTCTACACAAAGAGCATTCATTTCCTTGCTAAAAATAGTACAGTGAATTAAAAGTTGTGCTATTTAATTTGGGGGAATGAAGAATGAATCCAGCACCAAAAGATCCAAATTTATGAAATCTATCATTAAGATTCCAATCTCATTTTGAATAATAACCATTAGAACAAGGTAATTGTCTAATTTTCCCTGAAAGTAAGGTAATTATCTTGGAAATTTTAAATTCTATTACTTTTTGACTTTTATGATTGGAAAAACTTTCAGCTAAAAAGTACTGTGAGAAATATCCTTAATGTAATGAAGACTCAAATCTAGTATGTGACTGTCACTCATTAGTTAATGTCTTTAAGCATAGTTCTCTGTAGTTCACTCTCACCCCAAAATAAATGCGAAAAATCTGGTCTATGCCTGTTTAACACTGAAATAAACCCACCTACTCATCCAACAAGTGGTTTTTAGTTACCAATTAAGACTTTAACTGAGGTTTGGAATCATAAGTCTTAGCAAGATGGAAATAATTTACTTCCTTTATCTCTACTCTTCAGTGTATTTGATGAGTGAGATTGTGGGTAATACCATTAGAGATAAGGAAAGCAACCAATTCCATGTGATAAGGAGTTTGGAAATATGAATTGCATAGTTTGCTCAGAATTACTTTTATTGGTTTAACTCTCATAATCAAAACTTTTAAAAAGCTTTGAGGGTATGCATGTGCTAGTCTGAGAAGAGCTTCTGGTATGTCAATAATCAGATATAGTTGCAAAGCAAATTGTCTTTATGACAGATGCACTCACCATGGGCAGTTGGAAATGGAATGTCCCTATGATATTTGATTTTTCTGGCAGGGTTATGTTTTCACTGTCACTTTTTGGCAAAGATCCTATTTTTAGCAGTGACCTCTTAAGGATCAAATTAAAGCAGTGTTACAATTGAGCTAAGTCCTCCTCCCGCTCAGGTTCCCCCATTAACAGCACTAACATAAAGCACATGACCACACACATATATCCATATTTGTTAGATATCATTGACAATTCATGATAATGCAAGAGTCACATTTAAATCAAGTAGCAAATCAAAAATGTACATTTAATGTACTTACGGTTCAACTTCTGAAAGTCTTACATACCAATCACCTGCAGCTAAATGTCCAGGAATCCCTACAAGCTCTGCTTCCTGTCATTGGCTAATTCCTGTCTGCTTTGTCATCTCCTCCTCTTCCTCCAACCTGACGTTACTCTGTATTTCTTTTTTTTTTCCCTCATGTGATCATAATGACATCCATTTCACTTCCTTGCATTTCTCAAGATAGTTTCATGAATGTGCTTCATGACTTACATTGATATTCATTACTACATATTATTTTTAATTTTATAATAAATAAAATCTAGACCTACAGATAATAGAATTACTGACTCCTTGTCATAAAGCCATGGAAATACAGAACTAGAACTCAAACTTTTGACTCTGATTTTAAAAAAAGAATAAGAAAATATTCTTTTGAATCTCTTTATCCTTAATCCTTTATGTATTTTATCCAGACCTTATTTTCTGAAAGAAATTTGAATATACCCTGAAATTTTGTGAAAACACTTCCTTCCCCGAGATGTAAAATGAGCTTTAATTAAGGCAGAAAGGCACCAAAAAATATTTTCCAATTATGTTGATATAATTGTTTCCACAGCTTGATGTCCCCTGATATCAGCTTCAGCAGGCAGTGGAGACATGGCGATATCAGGCTATTACCACTGCAGGCCTGCTCTTAAATTAGACATGGCATTTGGAATGCAGGCTCTACTTCAACACTCTTAAACAAATATAGATGAAAACTTTTGTCTCTATTTAGACTTCCCACAGAGCTTCATTAATTCATAGCTGTCTGGCCCTTTTGGTTCCCACTTGGAAGGCCAAAGCTGTAATGATGAGATACAAACCCAAGTGAATATTCAACTTCACAACCTGGCAAGATGCCTGGAGCCATTCAGTGACAGCTCCTTCAAGTTCCTATGTAAATTTTGACACTTACCAAGTGTAAGAGTAGACCATCCTACTGCTGCATCCAAGAGCAACTAGAGAGAAAGAAGAGATTCAGAGGGAGATAGATCATTTTCATGGGGTACAAAGCGAGGTCAGGTAGCTATGCTTGAGTCTTGTCAAATCGACTAATGAGGAGTAAAATGAAACTATAATCCTCTTTTAAGACTTCAGTTCAAATTATAGTTTGAGGCCACAGCTTATTTATTTTAGTTTCATTCATTATTTTGAGAATATAGAGATGGCTATACCAAAAAGTATTTTAATAAGCATATATATATTCAATTAATGAAAATGAGTTTCTGCTTCTATAAGTTTAATATGCACTAGGCACAGTTTTGAACTATGTAATTATGTCAGTTTATATCCTCTTTTGAGATAAATACAGTTATTATTCCCAAGAATCAAAAACATTGGAGTTTTTAAAAATGTAGAACATAATAAAAAACCTAGAAATTCTCTGTATGTGTGTGTATATATATATGTGTGTGTGTATGTGCAGTGTGTGGGGGGTACATATGTGATATATTTATGAAAACAAGTAAAAGGACTGGCTTAGATAGCAATCTCCCAGTGATACCACAGAAAGGTAAAATTT
Source organism: Mus musculus (assembly GCF_000001635.26). Classification (NCBI taxonomy): domain Eukaryota; kingdom Metazoa; phylum Chordata; class Mammalia; order Rodentia; family Muridae; genus Mus; species Mus musculus. The sequence goes on along the minus strand of NC_000078.6, from coordinate 96,167,068 downwards.
TCCAGCAAATGGATAAGTGTGATGTGCATCATGAGTATTGAATTTGGGAACAAGCCTGAATAAAGACTGACATACATGTAAAGGAATGATGCAATAAATAACATGTGTGAAGGTGTCAGTTTTGAGATGTAGGCAATAGAAGATAGGCAACACAGCATCTGCATAGAGTCTCTTGAGCATAGAGCTGGTGATTGAAAGGAGGCTAAGTGTGGGAAACCCTGAAATGACAAATGGGCATGTGTATTCATTTCTGCTTTGTAGCATTTAATATAAACTCTTTTCCAGTTCTTACAAAGAAATGCCGAGTAAAAATGCATTTTTCTCCAATACAAGGATTTACTTTTAGGAGGTATTGGTTCCTAAACCGTTGGAGGATTAATACAAGAGCTGTGGTTTGTATGAAAATAACACAGGCAGAATGTGAAATCTGTACATTCAACATTTCGTACTACATGCAGGTGAATTCCTGGAACTGTAATGCTTACTAATAGGCCAATAAAATACATTGAACATTTACACTAACCCCATAAGTATCAAAATGTCCAAAAATCATTATCAATATATTCGTCAGTTATTCGAATTAAAATTTTGACAACTCTTTTTGCAGTCATTATTCTAAACCAGTGGCCTCCTGTTCCCTGGCAAAGATCCAGAGGTTTGTTTGTTTGTTTGTTTGTTTCCTTTTTTCTTTCTTACTTCAACTGATCACATCATATTAGCCATATTTTCCTCATGGTTCATAATTTTTGCTCATCTCCTAGAAACCAATATTATCCATCTTCATAGTATATGCATCTATAAGACAAAATGAGCAGGACTCTGGTAACACATGAAAAATACTGAGTAAGTAGACAAACCAAAGAAAGAAAAAAGCTTAAAACAATCAAGAGTAGGTGAACCCACGAATGAAGAAAACTTATAAAACTGTAAATTTGCTAAAGCATACATCACCAGACTTGGATCACTAAGATTGCTCATTGATTAAATGTACTTGCCACATAGCCTAGAGACCTGAGATCAACTTTAGAGACCCAGCTTTTAGAGAACAAAATTTCATCAGTTGTTCCTTAGCCTTCATATATGACATAATGTGTGAATATAACACACACACACACACACACACACACACACACACACACACACACACACATACACACATGCACTGAATAAAAGTATATGCACTGTAGGTAAGTATGTCATATCTACGACTTCTAGTCATATGCTAGAGGAGAGATGTTTTGTATCTTTATGATTAAAAATAAATCTAGGTTTGTTGAAAGATGGTTTTATGATATAGTGTCTATAACACTCTGGACTAATTAAGGTTAAAATAACATATTTATTGAGAATAGAATTTGTCAGTCTCATCCCAACCATTATGATTTCAGAGACCTAAAAGTGGTACTCAATAAGTATGCTTAATTATCTACCCATGTGATTCATGCTCTTGAACAAATGAGACCTTAAGAAACTCCATAGTTTGTGAAGATAAACAGCCCAATTTGTAAAACAGTTAAAATGAAAGAAAGCCTTAGTAGCTCATAAAGAAAGATGAACAATGGCAAGAGTGAGCATGAAAAGATGACCCTTTTACCTGGCACTCAGAATATTTAAATTAATTCAATGAGATATTACTACTTAGAGATTAGCTTAAGGACAACTCGGAACACTGATATTACCAAATGCTGACACGTGTAAATAGAAACATGTATGTTCAGTTACTGCAAAAATACTGCAAACTTTAGAAGACACTACAAGTTTCTTCTCAAATTAAGCATTTACAATTCATACCATGACATTGAGGTTCTTAGTGAGCTTCAAACGTGTGTGTGTGTGTGTGTGTGTGTGTGTGTTTGTGTGTGTGTATGTGTGTGTGTGTTTTCATGCTTGAGTGTGTAATTCTTTGAGTGTGTTCAGGTATTTATGTGTATGTGAGCATGGATGCATCTATAAACAGACATGTGTGGAAGCCAGTGGACAATTGTGGTTGACAATTCTCAGCTGTCATGTATTTTAATTGTTGGTTTTGTAAGAATATTAAACTGTATATTGCTATGTAAGGTAGGCCAGCTATTCAGTAAGTCCTAGAGATCAACATGTCTCCATCTCCTCTGCTTTAAGATTAGAAGCAGGCATTATCACAGCTTGAGTTTCTGTTATAGATTTTCAATATATTTCAGGATTTTGGTTTGGTCTTGCATGGATCCTTGGGGTTGAGCTGGAATGTTTTGCTTACAAGATCAATGCTTTACCAAGTGAGTTATCTTCACAGCTTAAAATATTTGCTATTGAAGCTGGAGCAATGGCTCAGTGGTTAAGAGCGCTGGCTGCTCACCCAGAGCATCTGGGTTCAAGTCTCATCACCCACAGCTATCTGTAACTCTAATCCCAGATCTGGCATCCTCTTATGTCCTCTAAGAGCACCAGACACAAAAATACATGAGGGCAAAACACCCATACACATGTAAAAATATTTGTTATTATATTAATGATTGATTCTTTTACTTGTCACAAACCCACAAAATATATGATGCCACAGTCACATACTATGGAACTATAGAGAGTGGATGAGCCTCATATTTGCATTAATAATCAACCAAGACAATTCTCCACAGACTTGTCTAGAGATCAGTCTTTTTTTTCCATTTTTTATGTCCAATGGGCCTCTCTTTCCAGTGATGGCCGACTAGGCCATCTTTTGATACATATGCAGCTAGAGTCAAGAGCTCCGGGGTACTGGTTAGTTCATAATGTTGTTCCACCTATAGGGTTGTAGATCCCTTTAGCTCCTTGGGCACTTTCTCTAGCTCCTCCATTGGGAGCCCTGTGATCCATCCATTAGCTGACTGTGAGCATCCACTTCTGTGTTTGCTAGGCCCCTGCATAGTCTCACAAGAGACAGCTACATAGAGATCAGTGTTATGGAGGCATTTTCCTAGTTAAAATTCTCTCTTTCCAACTATGTGCAGGTTTGAGTTGAGTTAACAGACGCAATCAGTACTTAATCCTCCTGTGCTCATAGACTCCAAAATGCACTAAAGTGTTGGCAATAGAAGCCTTATGGTTAAAATGTGACAATAGTATACAGAACTCATCTAGGCATCCTCCTTGTGCGTGCAAGATGCTTGGGAAATATTAGTACAGATCTTCATATGTCAAGTAGTGAGATAATAAAGGGCATGGAGCTCACATAGAGGACAGCCTAAAAGTATAAGATATTAAATGGCTTTACTTTCTCTTATCTGAATCCTCAAATATAATTAAAGCATGAATATAAATCTTGTTTCCACCACCAACACTATAAACTCAGTATTCATGACCCTCATTGCCTACATATCTTTCATAACCGGTCATTTCCTAAGATTGTTTTTCTAATAGTACCTAGTTCCTTCCTGCAGATGCCAGAGATGAAATGAAATTTGTGAGGGTGATATCTATCAAGGTGAACACTCTATTTCCCTTTTATTCACCAGGCCTACTTAATAAGGTCTGTTCCTACCAGGCCCCCACTAATCTCCTCTTTCTCTCACTGAAGGACAAATCCACTTATAATAAAATTATATTATTCTCTGCCCTATGTTTTCCTATAGCTGTTATTAAATGTGAAATCTGTTCACTAATGGTAGGTTTCCTGTAGAGAAAGTCCTAAATATTGTGTATACATTCATAAGAACACAGCATATTATGCATGCCTTTGTTTATATGTTTTAATTTTTTCACTAACCCTACATGTGACAGAATTAACATCAAATACAATCAGCTCCAGGGATATCCACAACATTTCTCCCTTTCTGTCCAATTAAAAGCCTATTTTATCACAGATATAATTGAACACAACTATTACTATTTTGTAATTTATAGAGTACAAGAGACCTAACACCCAGTCCATCATAATTGTTAATTAAGTAGAACCTCTGTCATCAATCCTATCTTAAAAGGCATGACTTTATCTATATACCTTACTCATGTCCTGACTTTAGATTGTAAGTCATCTGTAAACCATCCTTTCAAATCCATATTATCTTTCTCAATGCTAAACAGCTTGGTTGGCTTTGAAACTAACAGTCTTCAACCCCATCAGAAATCTAAGAATGACTAATATCTGAAAATATCAGAAGCACAAAATATAGCTTCCAAAACTTAGTCAATTAATAAAGACTGACTACCTGGACAGTCCCTTTTACTTAAAAAGGTTGGAGTATTGGTCTTCAGCCTTTCATCTGACAGATCTTTGTCATGCAGAATTTTGAAGGGCTCATTACCCTGTCTTGGCAGAGATTATCACTGGACTATTCTGCTTAGTCTCTCATTTCGCTGGACAATATTTTGTCTGCAGATGAAATGAGGCAATTCTTGCCTAGTGACTCTCTTGCCACAATTGGAGCAACTCCAACTGGTGCTCCATTCTTGAATCCAAGAAAGAGAAGTCTGTCAGGAGCAGATGTGTCTCAACAACAGGTGAATAAATAATGTTAAATGTCACATTCTGTGAACTGACTTTTTTGTTTTGTTTTGCTTTGTTTTTTGAGACAGGGTTTCTCTGTATAGCCCTGACTGTCCTGGAACTCACTTTGTAGACCAGGCTCGCCTCGGACTCAAAAATCCGCCTGCCTCTGCCTCCCAGGTGCTGGGATTAAAGTTGTGTGCCACCACACCCGGCTAGTGAACTAACATTTTTGAAAATCAACTATCTATGTGAAGTAATCTGGACTGTTTTCTGTCACCTACCCTCAGCCATTTCTAATTAAAATAACTGAAAACGCCCTAATAATAAACTCAGAGCCATGAATTTATTTGGCCCTTAATTCACAGGCTTAAACATTGCAGATCTGTTCATAATAACAGTAATAGAACGACTGAATCTAATCCCTACACTTCAAAATTTTTGTATCAATAAAAAAAATGTATACCAATGAAACCCTTTGGTTTTGCACCAAATTATGTACCCCTGAAGAAATTATGACTTGAGCTTAGTAACAATTAGAGATTTCTACCAAATGAAATTATGGTTATGCAATCAATTCTAGATATTCCTCTCTGTCCCAGTTATGACCATTTCTACATTCCCTAGAAAGACACTCTTAATAACCACCCTCAGCCCCAAAGCCTAGGGAACTGACATGATGACTCTTCATATCTTATTCAAGCTGAATATGGGTATTGAGATATTTTTGAAGGGAGGGGGAAGGGTAGATAAAATGGGTGAGTTGGTTGGCCTTAAGAAGGCCACACCAATGATTGTATTAGTCTCTGATGTTTGTGTCCTGACTGGATCTGGATGAAAAACCAAGACATCAGGAGTTTAGGCAGGTCAGTTCAGCATGTCTGATTATGAAATTCACCAAGGCTGTATATTCTGTAAAATATAAATCTCACAACAAAATTCTAGTATCATCAAGATAACATTTTTGTTTGATTCTCTGGAATCTAGTTCTTCAGGGTGTCTCTCTCTATCAAATCCGATACAAATAACTCTGGAAGGTTTAAGTACATTAATCACCTTTCCCAAAAAAATAAAGACAAAAAATTTTCCCAAAATCATCATATCCTTCAGCCAGTAACCAGAAAAACCTGTAGCTTGCCCTCTGTCCTAGAGGAACAATAAAACAACCACAATACTCAAAATCACACATAGTTTAGCCTTTCTAATTTCTCATGTCAGGATATTAACCCAAAATTTCCATGGAGTCCATGTTAGAGAATTTGAGTCTCCTGAAGACTTTACTATACCATCTTTAAAACAATTGATTCACACTTCTATCTATACCTGCTTATAAGAGGCAGCTTGTCAAACCAGAATTTATACCCAAAATTCCTGTGTAGCCCATGTTCGACAGAATCGGAGTATCTAGTAAGACTTATTGAGAAATATATCTTTATACCATCTTTAAAGCAATTAATACAAACTTCTACTAATATGTGCCTAAAGGAAGTAGATAGTTTTTAATTGTTAGGCTTTCTGGCTAGAGCAGACATCCTGTTATACCATCTATCTGTTATGCTTTCTACCTGGAGACACAGACTTCTATTAATTAATATCTGCTCATAGCAGGCAATTATCATTGCTCTCTTTACTTGGAGTCAGTGATTAATATTCTCTATCTAGTTATGAACTGCAGATGAAATTTCCCATCTTTAAGTATCAAAAGTTTATATTTCTCTCTTTATATCAATGAATTTCATGGTCAAGAGCCCTTTGTACCTTTGTTTCCTGATTCTTTATTCACAGAGAGGAGTTGGTTGTAGAAAGACATGCATTGTCTGTGTTCCTGTTTGGGGTGGGGAAGGCAGGGTGGGGAGAGAAGGATTTGGGGAAGCAAACACAGAAAGGCTCTCTTGGGCATAGATGCCTCTCTGCCATTCTCTGTAGGTCCCTCAAACCCATTCAGCTTTGAATCCACAGTACTGGAGCCTATATAGCTGCCCAAGCCCCACTCAGGGGTTGGGGGGGCTGGGGGGTTGGCAGTGAATTTTTATCTCAGGTTAGTTGAGCTCAAATCAATACATTCAGTGCCAATTTGTTGTGGTAAATCTCCAACCCAAATAAGCCCAGGCAATGAAAACACAACTCAATTACTGTGAATACAAGCTGCACGCCTAGATTGGGCAGATCTACCACTACACTACCATCTTCCCCATATAAGAGACCCCTGATTTCTCCAGGCCAAGTGTGTCTGCTCCACTTTCCTTCTTCCTTCTTCTCCATCGTCCTCTCTCCTTTCTCTCCCAAAACCTTCAGCTCCACCTTCCCCTCTTTCTCCACCCAATCATGGACTCTAGCTCTTCTTTATAAATTAAGGTGGGAAGAACTTTCATAGGAAATCACCTGACTACTGACTCATTACTTGTTCTAAAGACCCTCAGAGAAGAACAGAATTAACATCAAATACAATTATCCCCAGAGCTACCTGCAACAACCAACAACCCAAATAACCTAATTAAAACATGGGCCACAGAACTAAACAGAACATTCTCAACTGAAGAATCAGAGGAGAAGGGAAGGGGGCATGGGGGAAGTACTGTGGGAATGGGTGACTGGGAGGGGGCAGTGAGTGGGATGCAAAGTGAATGAGTAAAAAAGTAAAATTAAAAACAAAACAAACAACTATAACAACAAAGAGCAGTGCTTGCTTCTTTTTTTTTTTTAAAGATTTATTTATTTATTATATGTAAGTACACTGTAGCTGTCTTCAGACACTCCTTACAGATGGTGGTAAGCCACCATGTGGTTGCTGGGATTTGAACTCCGGACCTTCGGAAGAGCAGTCAGGTGCTCTTACCCACTGAGCCATCTCACCAGCCCCCAGTGCTTGCTTCTAATCTTAATGCACATAACGAGAAGACAAGTTGATCCCTGGAACTTCCTGAATACCAAGCCTAACCTGTATGGCAATATTCAGGACACCAGAGAGAAAGAGATGGAAAAGGAATAGGGCATAACACTTAGCAGCAAATTTCTAGCAGCTGATTTTTTTTTCTAGTTGGAGTCCATTTATTAGGGTCTATAGCTTCCTAAAACATCCAAAAGGTAGGGTCAAGCAGTAAAATATGTGATCTTTGGGAATCACTTTCCACGTAAACATTAACAGGATAACCATGAATGTATATTGTTGCCCTAGAAATGTTACCCTTCAGTATGAGCATGCAGATGGCATCTCAAGGAAGGCTTTGAATTGAAATGCAAATAAATTAAATATAAAGTCTAATATCAAATTTAAATATTAGTACAATATTTCATTGTTAAAAACAATCAAATGAACACGATTTTAACTTTAAAAAATTGTTTTTTTTCAGTGTTCTTACTGTTTCAAAGATCAACTTTAATTGTAATAATTCTGGAGCTGAGTAAGCAAAAATATCAATATGACTTCATTTAAAAGTTCAGTTACCCAGTCAACATGGTTAGGACAACATCTCCTTTAGAATGACTCATGCACAAAAGTTGATATTTTTCAATTTTTAATCATAGCAGCCAAATATGTCTTATAGTAAGGTTAATTCCTTAAACTGCCACATGACTTTAGCGTGATAATGAAAGTTTCACATAGAATAAGTTCTAGCATGGGTACACATATAATTTTATTAAAAACATATTGCAAATAAATAGCCAAAAATGTTCTCAGGAGTTTCTTGGCCTCTGAAAGCACTCTCCATCTTGCATAATGCAGTTACGACCAGAGGAGTCTATAGGTTCCACCTTAAGCATTATCCACACAGATAAAATATGAAAGTTCACTACATGACTTATAAAATTTTCATACAAAAAATAAATGCCTTTAATATATTGTCACTACATATATTATGAATATGTTTATTGTCTGTAATCAGATATTTTTTCTATACTTTAGCCAATTAACAAACACCACAATCGACAGATGAGAATCTTTTATTTGCATCATAAAAATTGATAAAGGAGGAGTTTATAATTATAAAGGTGGATTAGCAGCATTATTTATTTATATTTTATTTATGTGTGAATGAGTATATTTGTGTGGGTATATTTGTGTGGGCACAAAATCACATGTATGAAGACATCAAACTACACCCAGCAATTGTTGTTCCTTCCTTTATATGATGTATGTCTGGGGAACCAAACTGATGACTTCAGATTTAGCTGCCAGAGCCTTTTACTCACTGAGCCACCTTGTTAGCCTTGCAACATAATCTTTCTGATATTTTTTAACTGTCTTAGAAATGGTCAGTGTATCCCAGATATGGCCTCTATGCTAAAGTGTAGTCTCACAAAAGTAAAGAGTGCTTTAAATAATTAACACCTAACCAATACAGATGCAGATACTCACAGCCAACCATCAGACTGAGCCCAGGGAACCGAATGGAAGAGTTAGGGCAAGGAGTGAAGAAGCTGAAGGGTATTGCAACCCCATAGGAAGAACAACAATATCAACTAGCCTAACAACCCAGAGCTCCCAGTGAAAAGAGTGCACATGGAGGGATCCATGGCTTCAGTTACATATACAGTAGAGGATTGCCTTATCTGACATCAATGGGTAGGGAAGCCCTTTGTCCTCTGGAGGCTTAATTCCCCCCATAAGGGAATGTTAGAGAAGTGAGGCTGGAATGAGGGGATGAGGATGGGAGCACCCACACAGAGGCAAATAGGAGGGAGGGAGGGATGGAAGATTTGCAGAGGGGAAACCTGGAAGGGGGACAATATTTGAAATGTGAATATACAAAATAACAAAAAAAGTCTAATATCTCATTGCTAATTCTTAAGTAGTTGACTGTAGTTTACAATACCTTCTCAAAGGACCAACATGTTGCTATAGGAACAGGGAGTCATGTGGGACAAGTGAGAAACATTTTTCAGGATCCAAAGTAGTTAACAGATTGAAAAGTGATATGGAAGATGAAGAGTAAGGGAGAGGGGTCATCCTTCTGCATCTCTTTGTGGAGCAGTTTTTAGTTATTCGTTAACTGTAGGAGGAAAAAGGATGCAGCTCAGGAAAACTGCTATTTGCAGCATGAGTTTGCAATTCTTAGATTCACAGTGGCTTGGCCTTTCCCCATTCGATCCTCTGTCAACCTCCTTTCACTTTTTATTTATTACCTTAAATGAACTTAGTCAATTGAGAATATGAACTGAAAAAAATAGAGTAGCTTGCAATAATGGCCATATATGTCCAAAAGTATAGTTTATGTCATTTATTTTCAGAAAGTATATTTTGTCTACTAAAAAGGGGCAGAATTCTATCTGGAGATAGTGTAGATATTTTAGCTATATTTGGCCATTATTTCACATAAGTCTGAAGGGTAAAATATCTAAGATGTCAATGCTGACAGAGTTCTCCAAGGCTAGCACTATTCCTTTGTAAAAAGCTACCTTACAAATAACAACAGAGTTTATTATAAGTCTCAGAAAGTTACTCACTAATCTAATTGTGAGTTTTCCATGCCCATCACCTAATTACTATTACTATTAACAGCTTCATGGGTTCATATAATGAATAATTTTCACACAGATCTATCTCCCTTGCTTATCTCTCTGAACACGTCTTTGCAACAGGTTATTGTCTTACTCTTTCTGTGTGGCCTAATGACTGTAATTGAAGTTTCTGAACCAAACATAAGCCAAAGGTTATTTGTAAACGGAGGAACAACTTGTTGGTGGATACACCACTGAAGGAAATGACAACTCCTTTGCCACTCTGTTTTTTCCATTAATCCTTTAGAAAGGACAAAAACCTCATGGACTTATGCCCCATGCTTGGTGAAAGGTCGATGAGCTCAACCTAGTGCAAGTGCTGTGCAGATACCACATTTGCTTCACATGGTCGCGAGCTCTTAAATTCTATCTGCCCCCCCCCCCCCCTTACACAGCATTTTCTGAATCTCGGGGAGGATGACATTGTTTTTGCCTTTAGAGAAGAATATTCCATCACCATTTAAAAAGTAAGAAACCTTCAGATGAAGGCAGAATTCAGCGCTGACTTATAGGGAGGTACATAAACATTCACAAGACAGTTTCAAGGTTGCCGCGGTGACTCTGCTTTAAAACCTTTCTATGCTCTTCCAGAAGAACAAGGTTCAGTCCCTGTCATTATGTATGGTGAATCACAAGTACCTATAACTCCAGCTCCAGGACATCTGACTTCATTTTGCACCCTCATGGGCACACACATGCATGTGCATACATAGAAAAGTATGCATACACACATGCACACATAAATAAATAAATAAATAAATAAATAAATAAATAAATAAATTTAAAATAAAACTTAACTAGAAGACAGTTTGACAATATTTCTTCTTAGCAAAAATAATAATAGAAGGGTTTTACTTAGGCCAAGATTTTCTAGCAAAGGTCTTTTACCCAGACTCAAAGAGAAAGGACATTAATTCTTTTCTGAAGGACTGCAGTAATCAACTATATTTTATCATATAAATCATTCTCTTCATCTTAAGAGTATTCTCTGTTTTTAATAGCTGAGTAATTTCCACTGTGTAAATGTTCCACATTTTCTCTATCCATTCTTCTGTTGAAGGACATCTGGGTTCTTTCCAGTTTCTGGCAATTATAAATATGGCTGCTATGAACATAGTGGAGCATGTGTCCTTATTACATGTTGGAGCATCTTCTGGGCATATGTCAAAGAGTGGTATAGCTGGGTCCTCAGGTAGTACTATGCCCAATTTTCTGAGGAAACTCCAGACAGAGTTCCAGAGTGGTTGTACCAGCTTGCCATCCCACCAGCAGTGAAGTAGCATTCCTCTTTCTCCACATACTAGGCAGCATCTACGGTTACCTGAAGATGCTCACAGTCAACCATTGGATTAAGTGCAGGGTCCGGATGAAGAGGTTGGAGAAGGGACTGAAGAAGCTGAGGGGGTTTGCAGACCCATGGAGGGAACAACAGTGTCAACTGGCCAGACCCTGCCCCCACCCCCCAGCAGAGTTTCCACGGACTGGACCACCAAGCAAAGAATACACATGGAGGGACCTGTGGCTCCGGCCATATATGTGGCAGAGGATGTACTTGTTGGACATCAGTGGGAGGAGAGGCCATTGGGCCAGAGGGTGTTTGATACCCCAGTGTAGGGGAATGCCAGGGAGGGAAGATGGGAGTGGGTAGGTGGGAGAGCAACCTTATAGGGGCAGGGGGAGAGGTCATGGGATAAGGAATGTCTGAAAGGGAGAGCTGAAAAGGGGAAACCATTTGAAATGTAAATAAAGAACATATCCAATTTTTTTTAAAAAGAAGCAAAAGGAAAAATAAGTAAAGATATTTAAAAAGAGTATTCTCATTGTATCCCTGTTAAAATGTAAAATTTTCAATTTCAAAGGTCAATATTTATTGGAATTTAACTGCTCAGAAGAATCAGAATAATACTTTTCATCTGTGAATTGCCTGTGAAGATGCCAGGACTCCAAATTAGATGCATATGTAGGTATGTTTATATGTATATGTGTGTGTTTAGACAAATAAGCATTCTAGAATTTGTCAAATGGCTTAAAGACTTCATTCTGAACTTACAATACTTTAAGGTAATTACTTTAGTATATATTGATGCTATCCTTTCTGATTAAGAGTAAAATAAATGAAAAGAATAAAACTTTCCCACTGTTTTAAAATTTATTTCAGTAATTTTATATTAAAACTAGAACCTTGCACCTTCTAGACAAATGATGAAAAATGAATTATATCCCCAGCCTTTGTCATGTGTGTGTTTTATAATTTGAAACCAAATCTCACAAATTTTCTCAGAAAAACTTTGAACAATTCTCTATTCTAAGCAAGCCTTAACTTGTGATCCGGCCTCAGCATCCTCCAGCACAGGGGTGACAGAACCAGCAGGCTTGGCTTCCAGCTTTCTTTTAGATGCTTGCACATGTTTTTTATCAAAAGCTTTTTTTTAAAAAAACACGATTAATGCCATCTTTTGATCATGAAGTAATGCATTTCATCTACCTGATATTTCTTTAAACCAAGTATCTACTTCTTACATTTTTTTCTTTAAAAACTCACCCCCCCAAATCAATACCTTTCCATATATCAAAGTTGATATTAAAAAAGAAATCGATTGACTGCAATCCTCATCAATTCTTGGTTACACACCTGCAGCACTGCAAGAAGGAGTGGGCTCTGACATCCCGGTATTAGCTTTTCCTTGAATTCTGGAACACATTCTATCTCTTCCAATGGTCCTTCGTCTGTAGTTATTTGAAAACAGTGGTTAATTTTTAAATACCAACCTGGCACTGTTTATCTACCAAGGCCAAACACTGAATGAGACACACTTGTGCAAACAATGTGGCCTTTTTCTTCTGCAGTGTAGGATGTGGTCAATCATTTGGGCATTCAGTGTTGGCACATTATGAGCTTTTCGTTTGTCAAGTCCAGTATTCTAGGCTGCATAAACTTGGACAGGATATTTTTTTTCATTTTATGAGAAACTATTAAATGTACCTTAACATTTACTTCACAGTCAAACTTACAGCATTGTATTGATAAATACTTTATGCCACAGAGTTCAGTAATTACTGCCTTCCACATTTCATTTAAATGATGCTTTAGCAATATTTAAAAGTGAACTGTGCTTACTGAGTGGAGAAGAGACTTTGGAAATGGCTTTCCAATCAGAGATGATGTGAATTTCAGTTTCAATCTGGAAGAGAGAGAAAGAAGAAGAACAACCAACCAAATCATTTTGGAGGTCTGGCCATGTTGTGACTTTATAAAGTTTCCAGTCGCAAAATCCATCTAGAAAGTTCTATGAAAATTTAAAAATTGTTTCAGTTGAATGACTTTTGACAATAAGGCCCCCGATATGAATTTGTATTGAGCACAATACAGACACATCATGATGTAAACTCTGGCATTTATAGATTTGATATTCACTTAGAGGATTCAGTGCAATCCACTTGGAGTTAGTAAGGAAAAGACAACAAATAAAACATGATTTCTCTAATAAGGAAAGTGGATACTTGGCTAAATGAACAAAGTTAAAGTAAATATAATACATGAGTAGCAAAGATGCTGTGGTTAGTTTTACAAATGAGATTAAATTTATAAATAACAAATACACTTCTCAATAGAATAAAGACAGATTTTGCTTTCATGGCCTGTAGCTCTAATCTGAAATGCTAGTTCCTATACTTTTATGTGTGATAAATATTTGAATGCCAATAACATTTCATGAGCTCATGTTCTAATTAATGTACAATCAGTTTTGAAAAAAATAGATTATAAGTTAGCCTAATTTACTGAATCTTTAAAACGCAAGAAATAAAAGAAATTACTAAAACCTTAAAGCCAGACAAAATGGATGTTATTTGAGAGCAAATTTATAAGAGTTGGCATGTGCAATAGCTAGCCAGAAGGACAATCTATAATGGGTATTAAAACAGCAATAAAAGAAGGGAAGTGGATTTCTAATTAGCACACGTTACCTTGACTTCTTAAATTCTTCACTTTAAGTTTTATCTCCTCTTGCAGCAAAGTCCTCAAGTAAGATTTTTACAACCCCCTTTTCAAGAGTCCTAGATCCTACTTCTACAAAGCAGGTACTAAACAACTAAAACAAAAGAGTTCAAAGAAAATTTAAGGCACACTCTCTATTAAGCAAAGTGCATATCATATATATATAATCAATTGAATGGATATTAGTTCAGTACAGTGTGTGCATGTGTATTCTAAAGTCCTATAAACAACATTTTATATTGACCAAAATTTTGATATGCTTCTTATACACAGGTTCAAAATGGCTAGATCAATCAATAAACTCCCTGTTTGTCATGAGTTTAAAGAGCTAAACCACTCATCTTTGTCTTGATGTCACTCTTTTCCTTGGTTACATTTGTCTAAGCCTTGTACTCTACAGTTTAAACTCGAGTTCTTAATAGTTTAGTACTGAGTTGCAATAAATCATTTCTTTCATGGGTTACTATGAGTGAGTGGCCCTTAACCCTATGTCAAAAGGTTCTAATCAGTCTCCTATATAGATAGACAAGTATAGACTTGTGGTCATGTTAGCAATGATTTTTATACTCATGTAGTGTACAATTTACAGTTCAAATTAAGCCTGGATGTGAGGCAAGGCCCTAGAGCTCGGGAAGAAGAGACAGAGTGAATTCAAAGACAGTTTAGGGTACATAATGTGTTCATAAGTTCAAGTCCAGGCACAATGAGATTCTACAACATAAGAGAATGGATAAATAAAGAATGATAAAGGGGCTGAGACTTAATTCTCCATCTCTTTCCACGAAGACTAGTATTTCCAGCACTGGTGGCATGTCTGGCTTTCATCAAAGTTGGATTGACTGTCTCTTTCTCCAGTCACATAAGCTCATTTGAACCTTTGTGGTCTTACCGAAAATAAAATAAATAAGCTAAAATAGTGGGACTTAATAAAGGGTGAATGACTTTAATCACAAATGATTTAATGATCATGAATATTGTTCCTACTAAGAAAGACAAGTTCTTGATGTTGGGGGCTCTCAGCAGATTCTGGGTTTCTTTCCTTTCTTCATTACTGATCATTGTTTTATTTTATTTGTTGCCTTCTTCATGCTGTTCTTTTATTTTTTATTTTTTATTAGATATTTTCTTTGCTTACATTTCAAATGTTATCCTTTTTCCTGGTACCCCTCCAAAAACCCTCTAACCCCCTCCCACTGATCACCAACCCACCCACTCCTGCTTCTGGCATGGCATTCCCCTATACAGAGGCATAGAATATTGACAGGACCAAGGGCCTCTTCTCCCACTGATAACTGACTAGGCCATCTTCTGCTACCTATGTAGCTAGAAACACCAGTCTCACCATGTGTTTTCTTTGATTGGTGGTTTAGTCCGAGGGAGGTCCTGGGGTACTGGTTAGTTGATATTGTTGTTTCTCCTATGGGGCTGCAAACCCCTTTAGCTCCTTGGGGACTTTCTCTAGCTCCTTCATTGGGGACCCTGTGCTCAGTCCAATGGATGGCTGTGAGTATCCACTTTTGTATTTGTCAGGCACTGGCAGAGTCTCACAGGAGACAGAAAAATCAGGGTCCTGTCAGCCTGCACTTCTTGGCATCCACAATAGTGTCTGGGTTTGGTGGTTGTATAGGGAATGGATCCCCAGGTGGGGCAGTCTATGGATGGTCATCCCTTCAGTCTCTGCTCCATATTTTGTCACTGTAACTCCTTCCATGGGTATTTTGTTACCCCCTTCTAAGAAGGATCGAAATATCCACACTTTGGTTTTCCTTCTTCTTGAGTTTCATGTGGTTTGTGGATTGTATCTTGGATATTCTGAGCTTCTGGGCTAATATCCACTTATCAGGGAGTGCATACCATGTGTGTTCTTTTCTGACTGGGTTACCTCACTCGGGATGATTTTCTCCAGATCAATCCATTTGCCTAAGAAATTTCATAAATTCAATTTTAATAGCTGTGTAGTACCACATTTTCTATATTCATCCCTCTGTTGAGGGACATCTGGGTTCTTTCCAGATTGTGGCTATTATAAATAAAGCCAGGCATGGTGGTACATGCCTTTAATCCCAGCACTCGGGAAGCAGAGGCAGACAGATTTCTGAGTTCGAGGCCATTCTGGTCTACAAAGTAAGTTCCAGGACAGCCAGGGCTATACAGAGAAACCCTGTTGCGATAAATAAATAAATAAATAAATAAATAAATAAGGCTGCTACATGTGTCCTTATTACATGTTGGTGCATCTTCTGGGTATATGCTAAGGAGTGGTATTGCTGGATCTTCTGGTAGTACTATGTCCAATTTTCTGAGGAACCGCCAAACTGATTTCCAGAGTGGTTGTACCAACTAGCAATCCCACCGGCAACGGAGGAGTGTTCCTCTTTCTCCACATCCTCTCCAGCATCTGCTGTCACGTGAGTTTATGATCTTAGCCATTCTGACTGGTGTGATGTGGAATCTCAGGGTTTTTTTTTTTTTTCATTTGCATTTCCCTGATGACTAAAGATGTTGAACATTTTTTTTAGGTGCTTCTCGTTCTCGGCCATTCAGTATTCCTCAGTTGAGAATTCTTTGTTTAGCTCTGTACCCCATTTTAAATAGAGCTATTAATTTCTTTGTACTGTTTTTTGTTTGTTTGTTTGTTTGTTTGTTTTGTTTTGTTTTGTTGCAATGAAATAAAATAATATTGAAGCTAACTTGGGCCTCATGTGTGCTAGGCAGCTTTCTGTCACTGAGCTATTAGCCCAGCATGGACTAATACATTTCTGCAAAGAGATCTTTGCTACTTGACTGTCACATTAAACTTGATTGGAACAGCAATACCCTAGATAATAGGAAAATATTTTTAACCAATATAGCTAACTCTGTGGATGGTTTACAGATGATGAAATGAACTAGAGCCCAATAGTCTATGACTCTTCCAGTGACTGTGTCTAGATTTTTATCAGGAATACTGTCACCCAGTGCTAGTTCACAGCTCAAAGATTTGAAGTTTTACTTCATTCACAAGGGTAGATTAAAGAAAACTAATTCCAATTATAAATACATTGAAATTAATAAACCACAACTAACAGTGCAAAAAAAAAAAAAAAAAAAAAAAAACAAGGACACGATCACAACCACATTGATTTTTTTTAACATTTTCTGAGTAACATTGATAATGTCCAAACCAATTCACAAATCTCTAACAAAAATATCATGCATAAAAGTCGGTGTAACTTCATGGGACTTAGAAAATATTAAACCCAGCAGCAAAAAAAATCAAAATCCTTTTCAAGTGTCACACAGGCTATCAACCAAGGAAAGCTATATACCATTGCTTAAAAAAGAATTTTTAGTGCATTTTTAAAAGCAAAAGTTTAATATTAACAAAAATATCATAAAATAAAATCTGGTGACAGTAATACAATAGGCTGCAGTTTAAAAATGCGAATGAGATCTAAACAAAGAATTCTCAATGGAGGAAACAAATGACTGAGAAACACAAAGATTAATGTTCAAGTGTCCTTATCCATCTGGAAAATGCAAATCAAAATATTTTGAGACATAATTTTACACCTATCACAATGGCTAAGATCAACCACGCAAACGAAAGTTAGTGCTAGCAACCACGTGGAATAAGGGCAAAATCATAATCCATTGCTGATGGGGGTGTTACACATGTACTATTGAAATCAATATAGAAATTCCTCAAAGAGTTGTGAATTGATCTACTTCAAGATCCAGCTAGACCATTCTTAGGCATATACTAAGTATATTTCATTCTACTAAAGAGACACTTGTTCAACTATATTATAGCTACTTTATTCATATAAAGAAAATGTACATTTACACAGTGAAGTATTACTCAGCTGTTTAAAAAATTACATCATGAAATTGTTAGGCAGATGAATGGAACTAGAAAAATCATCCTCAATGAAGTAACTCAGATTCAGAAAGGTATATATTCACTTATATATGGATATTGGCCATTACATAAATTATATCCTAATTATTATCCATAAACCCAGAGAAGTTGGGTATAAAGAGAGTAGGATTGGTGGGAGGGCGACATAGATCTCTTTGGTAACATGAAATAGAACAGATTTTATATGTGGACAGGAAGCAGAGATGGGGACAGGAATGGCAGGATTATTTGAGGAGCCAGAAAGAAGAAAGCATAGGTATTGAGAGATGGAGATGGATGTGGAGAGAGATGAGTGAAATTTAAGGGTATTTGAAGAGTGGTATGGAAACCTAGTGCAGTGGAAATTTCTTAAAATGTATGAAGGTAGCCCTAATGAAGTCTCAAAATAATGGAAGCAGAGCCTTAACTGACCATCTCTTACCACCAAACGAAGCTTCCAATACCAGGACTGGGTTTTATCTAATTGAGTTTTAGGTCAAAGGTGTGGGTCTGCATTTTCCCCTGCTATTGGCATGACAAATTGCTGCTGGTGAGGCAAAATGTGAGGATCTCTAGATTGTGTTTACCATGTGCCAAGAGGCTGCTCGAATGTGGGAAAACACAGCCTAGGATATGGGATGCAGACGCTGGTGTTCCCTGATTCCAGGCATCCAGTCACCACTGGAAAACTGTACAGAGGAACAAAGAGTTGGGGGTCCATGGGCCTGCCATGAAAAGCCTGGGATAGGGGCCTCCCACTCCTGGACATGCAGGTTCCACTGGGTCTCAGAGAGTCGGGGGTCCTCAGGCTGAGGATGACCAGGAACCAGGGGCTGGGGATGGAGGGTGGGGGTTGGAGGTTGTGTGTGTGAACTCAGGCTTTGCTGATTGGTGTCTGTCCTTAACTTGATAGCTGTTGCCTGGGTGCTCAGAAAGGCCTTCTTCAGGTGTCACTTGATAGTAGAAGGACTTCTCCATGCTCCCCATGGTGGTTCTTGATGAAAGAGACAGTCCTTGCGTCCAAACTGTTTATTAGTTGTTCATTGTGGAAAATGGGTGTATACAACCTCCTCAGGGTGGAACAGAGAGTAAATACCTTTTTTAGAAAGGAATGTCTGGGAAGGGAAGCTCATTGGCTAAACCACCAGGGTCTCTAGATACTCCATAAGCATGAAGAACTCTGTACTGGGCTAATTGTCCACAGGTCGCGGTTCCCATATGGAAAGTGTGGCACGTGTTCTAAACCAGGAATCTAGTAGGAATCTGTGAGGTACCAACCATCTCAGGTGGATAACTATGTGCCAGGGATTAGACACACTCAATCTCACCAAGTTTCCAGGCACAGTCCACTGTCCTAACAAAGGACATGGGGGTCCTCAAACAACCCAGGCACCATGTTGCTATCCACAAACTAAATGCAAGGCCCATTGTTCAAGACAACACCAACACAACTCACTGAACATGGAGAGAGAAACAGGTGCCTACATAGAACGTTCTCCCCTACACTCTAGTGTCTTTGGTATTTGAAGTTACTCTCCGGGCTACAAAAATAAAAGCATAAACATCAACCTAGCCACAAAACCTTTCATCTATATTTTGTCCCACCTGCAAAATACTCTAGGTCAATGGTGGCACAGGACTTATAGGAGAAAACAACCACTCTTTGATTTTACTTAACGCCAACTCTAGGAGATAGAGCCTATAAATGGCACTGCTTGTGTAACCAAGAAACATAGCCTAGATAACCAGGAACCTAGGGTAACACCAAATACTACTGGTTTAAAACAAAAAGCAAAAGTAAAGTTATACCTAGGGATGTTCCACTATATTCATAAATTAGCATGATATTCAACCATCATCAGATAAGCTTCATCCTGAAACAAATGGGAACGAACACACAGACCCACATCTATATATTACACACACACACACACACACACACACACACACACACACACACCAGAAACCTTGGAATATCCAGTTCTAAATAAGATGTGTCTCCATTAAATCCCTCCCTTCAGAGCTTAAGGAAGCTATCAGGTAAGGATACACAAAAAGTGTAAGAGCCCGATGGGATAAGAGATATCAGGAGAACAAGTAATTCTAAATCAACTGACCAAAGTTCGTTTGAACTCACGGGTTTAAGCACCAAGCACAGAGCATGCACAAGTCTCTAACACGTCCTCCAAATACATATTATTACATATATGTGATAAGCTTTGTTTTATTTTATTTTATTTCATCACATTTAGTTATTTTCTCTCTGAAGCCTACTTTTATTTTATTTTATTTTATTTTATTTTATTTTATTTTTAAACAGAGGCAGAAAGGGAATGGAATCCAATGAGAGTGAAGATAGCTAGGAACTGGTAGAAGCATAAGGTGAGGAAACTGTAACCAGGATATATCATATGAGAAAAGCATCTATCTTTTAAAGGCGGGGGGGGGGGTAATATTCAAAAGAAAAAAATCTCCTAGTTTATTTTCCCTGAGGTTACCTTTTGTTTTTAAAGTAAGATTCGGGCTTAGTGGAAGTGTTGTATTTCCACAATTGACCTCCACATTATTGTTGTAGAAAACATTTTATAAGAAATGAAACATGTTATCTACTGTAGATCATCAGTGTTTCCAGTGGCTTTATTGGCTAGCTCACTAGTCTTAGCTGATGCAGCTGCTGAGTGTACTTTATTCATAGTGCTTTTCCTTGAGGTGGGCATCTCTCCTCCATCAGAGGAATCCAACCTTCCATCATTTCTCTCCCTCACTTCTTCCAAACCCTCCAATACTCTCCTCCTTGTTCATTCACAAATCCATTGTTTTTTCCCATTAATTTCAATACATACATATATGTATATTTAATTGATGTTGTTGCTTCTTCTATAGTTTCCCATGCTTTTATGTTTGATATTTTTAACCAGGTACTATTATGTATTTTAAGATATCACACAACTTTCTGTTTTCTTGTCTTTAACTCCTGTATGTTATGGTTGACTGCATCCATTATCAGTCTTTTGTTATATGCAATAAAGAATAAAACACTGACTAAAGAATAATTCTGTTAAAAGGCAAATAAATGAGTTCAGATTGTTCCGATTCTATAAAGTTTACATAAGCAAGTGTATTATTAAACTTATTATATATTATTTTTATTATATTATTGATACATATTATATATTATTATATCAGGAATGGAGCAGATATAATACATTTATACTACATACATATACATACACACATACATTCACACATATCTGTAGTTGGAATAGGCCAATAAAGGCAACAATATTTTTCTCCCCACAAAAATGCTAAGGACTCCATAGTTGTTCAGTTCGTGAGACTGTCCCAGTCTGCTGCTGGAGTCCAGCAGAAATTCAAATGAGCCATTGGTCCTCAGTATGTGTAGGAGTCACTGAGAAATTGGTTCTAATATGAGTGAAGGAATACCTCTGCAACAGTGTAGATGAACTTGCCAGTGAATGTAAGTGTAAAAAGGCCAGAATCAAATGCTTCCTCCCTCTCTGTTTTTTTGTTTGTTTGTTTGTTTGTTTGTTTGGTTTTTGGTTTTTTTTTTTTCTGTGAACTGATTGCTTTCAGGTGTGGCCTGGATTTGAGACAGGTCTTCCCATCTCAAATGATCACAGGTGGGATGTGACACCCAAATCGGGTGGAGGAACATCCTCATAAAAGCAGGCAGAGGGGAACAGGATAGGGGGTTTCCAGGAGGTGGGGGGGGAGGAATGGGTAAGGGGATAACATTTGAAATGTAAATAAATTTAAAAAATAATAATACATAGAAAGAAAAAACGGAAGAAAGAAAGAAAGAAAGAAAGAAAGAAAGAAAGAAAGAAAGAAAGAAAGGAAGGAAGGAAGGAAGGAAGGAAGGAAGGAAGGAAGGAAGAAAGAAAGAAAGAAAGAAAGAAAGAAAGAAAGAAAGAAAGAAAGAAAGAAAGAGAAAGTAAGAAAGACAGACGAGAGAGAGAGAAAGAGAGAGAGAGAAAGAAAGAAAGAAAGAAAGAAAGAAAGAAAGAAAGAAAGAGGGAAAGAGGGAAAGAGGGAGGGAGGGAGGAAGGAAGGAAGGAAGGAAGGAAGGAAGGAAGGAAGGAAGGAAGGACCTAGGGTGACCAGCTATTTTTGTTTAACTAATTTTGGATGTAGTCAAGTTGACAACTAATAGCAATCACAACACACCAAAATGAACATAGTAGGGGTGAGCACCATCTATGGATTGCCTAGTTTTCGATTGCCCCACTCACCACATGTACAAGTTTTGTTTATCAGCTGAGGATAAAAAATGACATGCAGATATCACTGAATTGTCTACATAGGTTATTTGCTTAATATATTCCTCTTTTGGAAACGTTAAGGCAATGACTTTTGGAAAATGAATTCCTTGGTTACCAAAGTATGCTCCTAATTATATTTAAATCATAACGTGTTTACACAAGATAAGGAAATTTTGTGTACAAATGCTAATTTGGAACATATTGAACTTCCAATACATGGACTGGTTTGCAATACATTATTTTACTGAAGATCCAAAAAGGTTAACAGATTCCTTATTCTTATCTGTAATGACAGGAGTAGTGCATAATCATTGCTTTAATAGTATATAATTAATTGAGATAGCTTGTATTATCTTCCTGAGAAAATATTGGATATGATGCTCTGATTGACTGGTGTTCTAAATCTTTATCTAATTTTGTCATTTTAAACTGCTTGCTTTGCAAAAGTCCATTTGGCTCTACGCTTCTTACTGCTCTATCACCTTGTACAAAGCAACCATGTACCATGATCTACTGTCAGTATCAAATGAGAACTGACTTCTGTTGGGCATTTTACATTGTTTATAAATAACCAGGCATCCCACAATATAAGTCATCAAATGAATAGTTTCCTATACCAGGTTTGAACCATTTCCTTTACATATTACGAGATAGACATTTGTGCTATTTTCGTAGTAGTTATAAAAGAACTGGTGTTCCCTTCCTTGTCTCTAACCTTGATTTAACATAACCTTTGTGTATTTACATATGATTATACAATGAGCCAAA
The DNA here is from genome assembly GCF_000001635.26 of Mus musculus. Lineage (NCBI taxonomy): Eukaryota > Metazoa > Chordata > Mammalia > Rodentia > Muridae > Mus > Mus musculus. The sequence continues at coordinate 96,144,197 of NC_000078.6, read as the reverse complement.
TTCATATTATAAAATTCTTGTTAGTACAATAAAGTGAATTCTCAGTTGTTAATGTGAATATTTAGCTACCTTTTCTAACTTTCAGTTTACAGACATCACATATGAGAATTAAGAGCATGAGAATATGAATTTTTAAATTACAAAAAAATACCCAGAACTTGGCAGATGTTTTTAAATATATGTAGTAAACATCTGATAAAATTATTAGGCAAAAGCACTCTCCTTCTCATATGTGAACCTCTATACTAAAGCCCCATCCCCCAAAAGGAGCAACCTCAGACAGATTACTTCCCCTAACATCAAGGAATTTTGTGGCTGGTCACATGAATGCAATAGAAAGACTCATCATTTTCATTACCAGGTCATTATGAAGCTACCACAGAGCCAATCCATATTAAACAGGAGAAGAATTAAACCTTAATTCTTTGTGGAAGGGAATAATAATTGATTTGTGGCCCACTTAACCCACTGCAGTCTCCGTCCTGGTTGAAACTTATTCATATTCTTGATGAGTAAAATATAGGTATCCCACTTCAAAATCTCCAGAGTCTCACTTAATTACACTCCCAGGTATAAGGACTATGTCAGATCATCTAAATCTGGTTCACAAGGAGAAGCAAATCCTGAGGAGATGCTCATATCAATGTAAAGATGGGCATGGAAAAGGAGAAACAAGTTGAATAAAGTGCAGCCTGTAAGAGTGCTTGCTCCACAAGCAAGATGACCTGAATTCAAATTTCCAGTAACCACATAGAAAGTGTGTCTTCTTTCTGAGCACCTGTAACATCAGTACTGTTGGGTCTAGTGACAAAAGGATCACTGGGGCTTGCTAGGGTCAAGTGCAGATACTGTCTGGCTAGAATGCTATGGAAAGGGATAGAATTAGAAGACTCACAGTTCTCCTCTAGCCACCACACGTGTATACGGATGCACAATACAAATACACACACACACACACACAAATAAAATATTTATTCTAAATTCTTTAAAATATAGGTAGACTCTTAAGACATGTATAGGAAATCTATCGTAGTTCTCCTTTCATAAAAGAGGAAGGATACGTATATTCTAGATGATGGTCTCCAACAATTCTGAGAGAGATAGACACATTCCACAGATTTTAAGGCCCAGTTTGATCCCCATGTCTGAGTCTCTACTACTTTTTTCTTCTGTTCCCTGAGTGTTTTTTCTTTTTTTTCTTTTCTTTTCTTTCTTTCTTTTTTTTTTTTTGTAAGACCTGGCTTCTTTTGTTATGAACACTTTCTAAAATAAACGGGTGACAGTCTGAAGGCATCTTTACATGCTTTTGTTTAAGGAAACAATGTTTCCACTGACAAAATTCCTTTAACAATCCAAACCCAGAAGACTTTCTGGGCATCCTTTAAATTCTTAGAGTTATCAAATACCAAAGCCTAAGTTCTGAATTCTGGGCAATAAAAACAAGCACTTGCTATATAATAAGGTAAGTGTGACATGGTAAAATAGCAACATATTCTTGGTAGCCTTTTTTATGTTCTTATAAAGCCTACAAGACATTGTCCTGAATCTGTCTGAAAAGAGGACATAAGAGTTGATCTTTACCCCGAGTTCCCAACAAACCTACTTTACCCTACAGTCTTCAGATTCACCATTATGTCATGTGAGCCAATTCCTCAAAAGAGAAATCCCCTTCTGTATGTCTCTACATCTTTACGTTGGCATGTAGTATTGCTACATTACAAAAATCCATACCTCATACATATGAACACACACATATGCGATGTAATAAAACTGAATGTTAGGACAACTTCAAATTGGTGTTTGTGATTCTAAGCCAATGCTGTAATACCAGTTTTCGAAGGTTGTCCTCTATTTGCAGCATCATAGCCTCCCAGGTGACTCTGACCACTGATGCCAAATTTCTGTAAAACGTAAACAATGTAGAATTAAATAATAAACAGCACATAAGAAATCAAATCTGGTGATACTTTTCTGAAAATAAAAAAAAAAAAAACAGAAACCCAAAATACTACTACGGACCCATCAAGCTGAACAAACAGAAATGAAAGAGAAGAAAACAAATATTTGTAATTTGGCAGTAAGAAACTTACACATATGCAAAACAAACACTCTCAGAAAATTAGGATGTAGTCATGCCAATATCATGTCTGCATAAAAGTGCCTTTGTTGGTTTGAACAACTCTAGTCACAAGCTTAACCTAATTAGGATGCTGAAGTGCCTAGCTCTTGGCGAAATGCACTGAACTGAACGGGTAGAAGGTATTGCTACAGCCTGGGGGTTTTTGTATTAAGCTCCAGCTGGGCACAACAGACACTGTCCACAAGATGACCTCCAAATAATTGAATGATTTCCATATGTTTGCTCATGTATAGTCTTCTCATTTAAAACTCTCTGCATCTCCTTCCAAGTCTTATGCTTTCTGACTGTGCAGGCTTAATTCTTAGAGGACTCTCATCACTGGAAACCATCAAAACCCTCACAATTAGGTGAGTGAAAAGCCCAGGACTATAATAGAGATCTTCTAACTGTGTAGGCAGAAAGAAGGCCTCAAATTCTGATACTGATTACTCTCTGGTCCTTAAGAGAAAAAGTTTGCCAACATCAATTCATATTGATATAGAAAAAAGGTATAACTGATGGCTTTTGAATCTTTAAAATGAGAGTACGAATAATAACTTCTTATTGGCTTACAATATGTGTGGGGAGCGGGTGTGGCGGCAGTCCCAAAGGCGCCAGGGACTGCAGCTAAGTCATATGACTTGCACCTGACTTCCTCATATAAGACACAAACATCTTGAGTGCTGCGCAGGTGTACCAGGATACAGGTGAATCCAGTTTGATGGAGATATGCCCCTGCTGCCCTGATTAGCTGAAGCTGCGTGCCTGGTGAGGTGGCGTGGCCTGCTGTGCGTGGATGGGAACTGAGAGTATATAAGAGTGAGAGGCCCGGGTTAGAGGGAGGATTATTATTCGAGAGAGGATTACTATTAGTGGGGGAGATATAAAAACAAGGGAGATATAAAAACAAGGGAGATATAAAAACAAGGGAGATATAAAAACAAGGGAGATATAAAAACAAGGGAGATATAAAAACAAGGGAGATATATAAACAAGGGAGATATAAAAACAAGGGAGATATATGGAGAAAGAAGAAACAGGACTGAATAAATGTGTGCAGAAGGATCCTGTAGCAGCGTCGTTCTTCCTGGCCTGTTGAGTACGCGGGTAACAGTTGGTGCTGAGACCCGGGACGGGACGAGAAGACCTAGGACGAGAAGACCTGGGACGAGAAAACCTGGGAAAAGAAACATCTTCAGTCACGAGCGAAGACCCCCTGCTACAGGGAGGATTCAGAACTGCATAACGGGGAAGAAGGGGTTAATAAAGTGTTCCCGTAAAACAGACTGTTGAGAAGGATCCGGCGTGGATTCAGAACTCTTCAGCTGGGGAACGGTACTGATGAAGAGAAAGAAGAAAGATGAGGACGGAATAAACTGCTGTTAGAAGGACTGGTGGTCGCGTCGTTCTTGCTGGTCGAGAGTGGGCGCGACAATTGGTGGCCCGTACGGGGAACCGACTCCCCCACCAAGTTCAGAACTTTCAGCAGTCAGTGGTTGCCGGCAGGGTAAGTTCACGGTGAGTGAAACTTGGGACCCCAGGAGTTTGGGAAGGACCTCGGATAAAATAGAAGTGAGCATAAAGTTGCCAGGAAGTAGGCACAAAGTAACCCAGGAGTTTGGGAAGGACCTCGGATAAAATAGAGGTGAGTATAAAGTTGCCAGGAAGGAGGCACAAAGTAACGATAAGGTTCCTGGTTTTGGGACAAGTTAAGGTTCCTGGTTTGGGGACAAGTTAAGGAACTATGATAACCTCAGTGTAGTGATCAATAGATCCTCGCTGTGTAGTTATGTTTTTTTCTCCCATTGACCCTTTGTGGGTAGGTCTGATAGTTTTGGTCTTGTTTGTTCTGATATATGGACTCTGTTACTGTTTGAAACTGTGTGTAGAGGCAGTCAAGACAGGTCAGAAAATCCTTATAGAGCAACAAGAAAGTATGTCAGAAGAGGAAAAGGGCTTAAAAAGAAAAAAGAAAAAGAAAGGAGACACAGTGTTATCAGGTGAACAGAAAGGACAAAATAAAAGAGTTGAGGCAGAGGAGGAAGGCGAATTAGCTTTTGCTCCCCCTCCCTATGCCTCCTCGTCAGCCATCTATGGGCAGACCTTCTGTCCGGAGGTCTGGAAAGAGGATAGATTCTCCTTGCTGGGATGTCCTATTTTCACTGATCAAGCTGAATTTGCATGGGATAGAGATATGCTGCTTGATCAAGGTCGATTTGCACAACAACAGACAGGATATCCACTGCAGGTGTTTGAGCAGGTGAATCAGATTCCTATAAGGGCTTGGAAATCATTGCCTAACAGAGGGGAAGCTAGTGAAAACTTGACTCTCATATTGACTCCCCAGATGAACACACAGGTGATTGAGGTTATGGTCTCATTACCACGAGGTATTGTGTCCATCTCCCCTGGGGATCGACCAGATCAGGTGTTGACGTGGGCGAGAGGGTCTGTTTGTGTGTTTCCACAGGACCAGACGGAACCTCTTTGGGTGCAGGAGAGATTGGTGAGACGCTACAAGAATGAGGCTCCTGATCCAGTTGCCCCCGTGGATGTGGTGGATGGTCCCACAAGCACAAACAATGGAGCCGAGATGAGAGATCCTTTCGTTATTCCAGAAGCCGATACCAGCTCGACATGACATTCAAATTTTTCCATGCTTTTTGATCCCTGAATTCCCCTTAAAGAGATAGCCCCTCTGGCTATCTATCCCTTGCTTCAGGGAAGATGAGCGGGGGTGAGAGCCCTGGGATGTATGCTTGTTATAGTGTGTGTGTGTGTGTGTTTTGTGTTTGGCACATGTGTTAGGTGCAGAGTGTGCGGCCCGCACTTTCGCCATGGTAGCATAGGCTTTTGCTGCAGTGGAGGCGGGACAATCTCCTCAGATTCGGTTTGCCGCTCTAAAAGAAATTATGCTGCATTATGCCGTGGGGTGCGAGGCTAAGCACTGCACAGAGGATAGCTTGCTGTTGGCATCCTGTGGAAGGCATGTCTGATTGCATGAAGGTTCAGTGTCCTAGTTCCCTTCCCCCAGGAAAAACGACACGGGAGCTGGCCAAGACCTCTCTGGGTGATGAGCCTAAGGGATGGTTTTGTGTAGGGCCCCTATGCTTGCACACTGGGGATCAGACCTCTACCTTCACCCATGAGGCTTGCTTGCAGCAATTAAGATCTGGCCATAGATTAATCAACATCCTGGCCTTTTGATGCACCTGCCACAAGCAAAACACAATCTCCCCAGGTGTGGCTTGGCATGATAGAGAGGTAGTCAGTGATAAGACTCCCTGGGCATGTCACCAACCTAAGACAGGGATCAAACCAATGCTGTTTGTCTCCCAAGGACGGGTAAGGGGCATGGCTGCGAGGGGCTATCTACAGACATTCTCTCTGCCAAAAAAGAAAAAAGGGGGAATTGTGGGGAGCGGGTGTGGCGGCAGTCCCAAAGGCGCCAGGGACTGCAGCTAAGTCATATGACTTGCACCTGACTTCCTCATATAAGACACAAACATCTTGAGTGCTGCGCAGGTGTACCAGGATACAGGTGAATCCAGTTTGATGGAGATGTGCCCCTGCTGCCCTGATTAGCTGAAGCTGCGTGCCTGGTGAGGTGGCGTGGCCTGCTGTGCGTGGATGGGAACTGAGAGTATATAAGAGTGAGAGGCCCGGGTTAGAGGGAGGATTATTATTCGAGAGAGGATTACTATTAGTGGGGGAGATATAAAAACAAGGGAGATATAAAAAGGGAGATATAAAAACAAGGGAGATATAAAAACAAGGGAGATATAAAAACAAGGGAGATATAAAAACAAGGGAGATATATAAACAAGGGAGATATAAAAACAAGGGAGATATATGGAGAAAGAAGAAACAGGACTGAATAAATGTGTGCAGAAGGATCCTGTAGCAGCGTCGTTCTTCCTGGCCTGTTGAGTGCGCGCAACAAATATGCTCCATTTTTTTTTAATCTAGGGAGAGCACAATAAATGCATAGTTGGTGCACAGAGATGGAATTGGGGGGTTGATTTCTGCATTCATTCACTGTCTTAGGTTTGGCAGTACATTTCACAGTGTTTTTTTATTATTTAAATGGCTTAATTATTCATTCTAAGAACACATATTAAAATGCTTAATTGCTTCAAGGTTCAACCGTACCAAACTTTGGAATTTACCCTAAGTCTTACAAGTCAACATACCATGTATTTACACAATGATACTTACTTCAACACTTTCACAATAATTAAATTTGAGGGCCTATTAGTTTTCTATCAGAAGAGATATGAAGAAGAAAATGTGCTATATATCCACAGTATGTGCATTTTCTCAGCATTAAGTGATAACAAAGTCATGTGTGAGGAAAAATTAGATACAACTGGAGATAACTACATTAAATGAAATAAATCAATCCAAGAAACAGAAATACATGTTTGCAGTCATTCTCATTTTTGAGGCTTAATACAGAGTCATACAATTGGACATGGCATAAAACAAGAAACAAACTTGTCTCAGGTTCAAGAGAGAGTATGAGAATAAGAGAGGGTTAAGACATGAAGCATAGGTAATGCAAAGTAGACTATGGAAGATATATACTATATACAAGTATGAAAACTAAAATCAATTAAAATTAATGTATGATACAACATATACATAAAGATTGACCAGAAACCTATGTTGGCCCTAGGGATCAGATATCCCACAGAGAGCCTGTCAATAATTAAAAATTAATGTTTAATATAATAGATGGCAAGATATAGGTGTTTTACAGGAAAGTTTAGAAAAAATATCTTCAGAATCTAGAGTCATAATGTTGAATAAGAAGCATAATCTCAAAAAAAGGGACTTGTGTGCCAATGTAGGGCAGGGAGAAAGATCATATGGATAGAGAATGATAACTATAGGGTTAGAGCTTTAAACTGTGCAACAGTCAATAGGATGGGAGAGGTTTTGTGCCAAGGCATCCAATCACAAAGTAATCATCAAGAGTACTAGGGAACTATTAACGTGGTTGTTTAAAGATCACTTTAAGTCATATCTACATGTCTGCATGGAAAGATGTCCTGTTGCTGATGCCTGTAGAGGTCAGCAGAGGACACTGGATTTCCTGGACTTGCAGTTACAGGCAGTTCCTGGGAACTGAGCACAAGTTTAGACAAACAATGCACACATCTAACTACTGAGGATTTGACTGAAACTTTTGAAGAAGTGAGGCAATATGACAATATTTACATTTTAGAGTTTTACATGAAAATGTCTAATGATTGGCAAAAAATAAAGGCAGGTTAATAGCCAGGAGTATCTAAATGATGGGAAAGTATTAGTGTTTTAATAGAAAAGTTATAAATTTCTAAAATAAACTGAATATAATCTGTATTTATTTGTATTTATTTGTATGCTTGTTTTAAACCAATCAACTACCATGCACTGGCTTACAAAGTGAAAATAGCTGTTTTCCTATTAAGGCATTTGAAATGATAAACTTAATATGTGTAAACTCAAAGTCATACCAAAAGGTGACTTAAGTCCATTCTTATTTCCCCATATATTCAGTAACTGAGAATTTAGTATATCGTTAATAAACTGTGAAAAATGGGAATGCAATGTTGGAGAATCTGCCTATACCTACAAGGATCTCATTGTAGCATAAATAGAAGAAAAACTTAAATTGTAAAATAGATAAGGAATCTCCTGTGACAAGACAAAGAGGGTAGCAAATGGAGGACTTAGAGACTTCAGATTGTTTCGCAAATGTAGAATTCTCCTAGTTGAGGCTTGAAGAGAATGAAATTCAGCCTGTGTTGTGGTAATTCTTCAACCCAAATGTGCCCCAACCATGAAAACACAACTCAATATGAATAGAAGCTCTGCACCTAGATTGCACAGATCTACCACTACACTACCATCTTCCCCAAGTTTGTCCAGGCCATGTGCTTCTGCTCTGCTTTCTTTCCACCTCCTCCTCTGTTGTCATCTTCTCTCTCTCTCTCTCTCTCTCTCTCTCTCTCTCTCTCTCTCTCTCCCTCTCCCCCCTCCTTCTTCTCTCACCCAATTTTCAGTTCAACTGTCCCTTAATCTACCCAATCACAGAATCTAACCTTTATTTTACAAATTGTGGTGAGAAGAAGGTTTACAGGAAATCACCTGAATGCAGACTCATCCCTTGTTCGTAGCCCCTCCCAGGAGATCATAATTAGCATCAAATTACAAATAGCCCCAGGGCTATCAGCAACAAGCCTGAGTATCAGAAGATGTCTGCTGCAGGTAGTCAAAGTATGAGACATAAAAGTTGTTGGAAATAAGGTTGTTTTACGGGAGAAAAAGTATAAAAGAGGAATTCAGACTATATGCCACAGTTAGGAAGAAAGGAGACAAGTATTATAGCAACAAACTTGAACTTTGTTTTGAGGGAATTTGGGATCAATTGAATAATTTTAAGTGAGAGAATGTTGTGATCAACTTTCCACTTTAGCACAAACAGTCTGATTGCTATGTAGAATTGAGTTGTCTCTTATTTCAAGTGGCTTGTAGTTAAACGCTTAATTTCAATTCAAAGCATAAATAGTCCCAGAGAAGGTACAGGTTGTTTCTCTGCTTAGGCACTATATAAAACATTCTGCAGCTCTGCTACTTTCCATACATGAGAGAGGAATATTGTTTAGTACTTCTCAGGATTATTTTGAAACATATAACACACCCTACAACTGTACAGTGTGCAGAGAGTGAGAGACTTTGAAATACTCTATCCTAAATGAGATAGATGTCTTCATAAAATCCATTCCCTCATGGCTCAAGGTGTTACCGAAGAGGAGAGAAGGCTGACACCAAGAAAACTGTTTTCCATTCCAAACAAGACTGATGTGGGGGAATTAGACATGAGTTCCTAACATTAACTAAGAAGTTCTCCCCAATCAACAACCACTTGCAATGAAAACAAATAGTTTGTCCAACAAAATCTTAATGGGTATATAAGCCGTATGTATGGACAGGTCCTATGCCAAGCCTTACATGGCCAACACAAAACAAACACAATGTTTTTCCATTTTTGTCTCATATTAAATTGTTTAGATTATTTTTTAAGTATTATTGGTCTTTTGCCTTTATATTATAGTTTCTGATTTTGTGTTTTTATGGATTTTGTTTTTATATGTGTCTATGTATATGTGTTTCTTGTGCTTTCTAATCATTTGTTATTACTATTATTATCATCATCATTATTATTATTATCATTATTATATTTTTCATTTGCCTGTTTTTTTTCAAAAGAAAGAAACAAAGAAACAAAGGGATAAAGAAAGGAAGCATAGAATTTCATAGTTGTGAGGAGGGAGATCTTGGAGGAGATGGGGGAGGGGGAAACCTGAAACGAGTATATTGTATGAATTTTCAATAAAAACAAGAAGACTGGGTCATACAAAAAGACTTAAAATCAAAATAAACACACATTTAAAAAATGTAGTGAGTGGCCTGTATTATTCTTCCCATGGCCATTCTGAGTCACTTTTCCAGTATGCTGACAGACTTTTTATTACAGGAAGGGCCTTAACTATTTAACATGTTCCTGCACCAAAATGCTTGATGAAGTGATTTAAGGGACGAAGAGTTTGATCTAGTTTACAGCTCCAAAGGAATCCGTCCTTCAGAAGAAGGAAGGCATGGCAGCAGGAACACGAGGTTGCTTGTCCCACTGCATCAATAGTTAGAAATCAGAGAGAGAACAGGAAGAGGTGACAGGCTATAAAACATCAAGGGCTGCCCCAGTAAAATACTTCCTCTAGTGAGTCTCTACCTCATGATGTTTCCAGAACCTGACCAAAAAGTCCTGCCAGCTGGCCCCAAATGTTTAAACACACGAGCCTTTGTGGGGCCCTTTCCCATTCGAAATACATCATGAAAGATGAGCAAGTAAGAGACAGAGAGAAGACACAGAGAGAAAAATGTCCAGAGAACAGGCAGATTTTCACTGGAATGGGTACAAAAAACTTTACAAACTTTACTAAGAATAAATACAATTTTTAATTAATTTTATTTATTTTATTTTATCTTTTTTTTTTTTTTAGTGAGAAAATGCATCTACCTCTGAGATAAAGTGAAAGCATGAGTTTTAACACAGTCGCTCTGCAGGGGAAACAGTACTTTAGTCAAACACATTTGTAGGTATTGGTGCTAATCAAAACATATTTCAGGTAAAGATCATAATGCGTGCTTTCACTGCCTTAATTAAGAAACCAAACTATTATCTGGAGGCAAATTAAAATGAGAAAGCTATTCGATTAAAACTTCTATGGAGCAACTATTATACATAACTAGACCCTTAGAATAGAGGAGGAAATAAGAAATGAGAGATAAATACCCACAGGGACATAAGTTTGTCTAACTTTATGATTTTCACTAATGAGAGAATAGCCCCTTGGTTTTATAAAGCAAGCTACAAGCATATTGATAATTAAGGCTATTTCCTATCCCTACAAAGAGTCTCAGAGATATCATTTAGGTAGAAAAAGACTTCATTGAGATGCAAATGGCTTTACTCAGGATGTTATAGAAATCTCCTCCTCCTTTGAATTCTTTGAATGTTTATTAAATATGGTGCATTGCTTATAGCAGACAAATGATCTATCACTAAGCTACAGTCTCAGTGAGCATTCCCAAACCTACACTGGAGCCCCTGTGTATTTCCTGGCTGGAGCCATGATATTTGCCCCTTGTAATAAACTTCTCCTTTTAAATTGACATTTAAATTGAATTTTTATACAAAATATAGGCATCAACTTATCTTAAGGAAAATGGAGAAATAAGATGTATAGCTATTCAAATTATATTACTTAGTCTCTCAATATGCCTACCATATGTGGAAAATTTCCCCTTTGATAGATTTCAAAATAGCTGTATAATAATTAGCTATTAATTTATTATATATTAATTTTTAAATAAAGTTACTATTATCTTCCAAAACCAATAATAATTAATTTTATCTAACAAATAAATTTGTTAGATTTATTTCCTTAAGCACAAACTGACTTGAGTACAGACAGGTGTATGCAACGGAGAAAAATGCCAATATTTTATATATATATATATATATATATATATATATATATATAGAGAGAGAGAGAGAGAGAGAGAGAGAGAGAGAGAGAGAAGTATGCCCAAGGAGGAAAGATTAGGGCAGGCAGCCATATGGCTTATCTTTTGCCTATTAAATGACACCTATTAAATGATTTCATACAAATAATGAGGAGCAATAGGTCTTATCATGAAAATCCCATATTTAAACACTCCAGAAAAAAAATCTTATTTGGATTAGTAATGCCTGGCATGATCATTCTCTCAAATTTCTTGTCTTATAAAGCAAAATTGCCTTTCTCTTTCATATTATTCTTGACCTTTCCTAAAGAAATTCTAGACTAATTATTAATACTCATAATATCCAGATTTTCCTTGACTACAGTTCTTTACATTTCCATCTTGACAAGTGTTTTCTCCAGGAGAAACTTAGGAATTGAAGCAAAGGCAAATGATATTATCACAAGAAATGATCTAGCCTTGAAATTCTCTCATATTTTAAAGCAAACACCAAAAGCTGAGTCCTTTTCAGAAATCGTTCACACTCATTTCTGTTGCTTTAATCTGAAATATTCTGAGTAGGCTCATATTTTAAAGGATGGGTTCCAAGGTGGTGGAGCTATGTTGATGAGAATGACTCCTTAGAGGGTTGGAACTGTAGAGGATGTAACATGTAGATCACGAATGGGCCCTCCACATATTTTATTCACCTCTGGAACTAACCTGTTCTCTCTGTACCCTGGCTTATCTTGATAAAACTGTTCATTCACCTACTTCAGCTTCAACTGCCATGAATCACAACATGTCTCCTCACCCCCATCTTTGATGAAGTTAAATGCCTATGAAACCATGAAGGAAAATAATTGACTTTTCTCTTATGTTGTTGGGTGTTTTGACATATTAAAAAGTAAATAGTGTATCACTGTTACCTGAATGTATACTTCATTTACCATAATAAATAAAGGAATCTACAAGATATCTAGTTATCTTCACTAATTCCACTTGGGTGATGTCCACTGGTTAGAAAAAGAAAAAACAAGTCTTTGTCTCAATGAATGCAAATATTCCTGAAATGGATATCTGCAAATTAAAGCTGCAGGAAAAATGTTACTGTGACTACCCTTCCTTCCCTACACTACATTCTGACAATAGATTGGTCAAGAATTCATTTTAAACCATCATTTTGTCTAGAGCAGAGTTAAAGTGCCCTTTTCTTCAATGTCTCAGGATTCTTACATTGGATGAGATTGAACTGAAGATTCCAGATGGTTTGCAGATATGAACAAATACACCCTTGTTCGAACAGTTCACACATATTTGAAGAACTTTTCCAATGTACTGCCAACTCCTTGTTCAGTCAAATCACCAGCCATGCAGTCAATCACCAGCTCCTGTTTTGTGGATTCTGAAACCTACGGTTTACCTGTGTTTAGTGGTCTATGGAAACCAACCGAGAAGGGTTTTAGATCCAGTGAAGCCATAAGCACGTGGCTATGAAAGAGCAATCTCCTTGAAAGACAAGGGGTCAAGATCAGGCTGTTGCTTCCGGAAATGGCTAGAACCACAAATCATATAGCAGAGGAAGAAAATCATCACAGAACGAACACTTTTTCATGTATGTTCATAAATCAGTCCATTTTATACTGTGTGCTATGGAAAGTGGAACAGTCTAGCCTATCAAAAACACTTAAAGTTTATCTTCTCTGAACTTCTATTGTCTGAGCTGAGTATGCAAACGCACAACAAATTACATGCTAATTGAAACAGAACCAGGCAGGATTCAGTCTGTAATTTAGTATTCAGAGTGAATTGACCAAAAGCTATAGATTTTTATATTACAACATATTTAAAAGAGGTATATAGTATTGGTAATGTATAACACTATAAAGCAAGCTGTTTTTTAATCTACAGTCTATGTCTGATTCTAGTCTGTGACCTCCAGGCTGTAACCCCATCACTATACTTTAGCAACGGACTGGTTCAACCTCAATGCTATTGCATGAGATGGGCGTGCTGCTCCCTGGTGCCATAGCAAAGGGTGGATCTGAACGATTAGTTGTGAAACTGATTAGCTACGCATCCTTCACGCTTGACTTGCACGCTTTGCTGTCATACTTTCAGGTTTAAAATAGAAATTCTATAATGAGATAACAAGCTGTTTTAATTTCTTCTCTAAAGGATTTACTCAAAGTGCTTATTAAAAAAAAAACAAAACAAAACCAAAAAACCCCTCCATTATATACATGATGTATGGATTAAATTAGGAAAAATCATAAAGAGAAATTATCATATTTTCAATGAGATTTTGTTAATATTCAAACACTAATAATATGCGTGTATCTCAAAATATAAATAGCAGATGTGAAAAATAAAATTTACAAAAATGATAATTTCATACAAAATGACTTAAAGGTAGAAGCAAATACAAATCTCTCATAGTTCTAATGTTGTACATATACTAAATAATCCAAAGTATGAGACAAAATCGATTGCACATATTTTTTATAATTTATTCCTATATCGGTGACTATAAATATCTTTACATATACCCAATCTACAATAATTTGTTTTCCCCTAATTAGTACCTGCAGGTCCTTGAAAGATTTACTAAAACATATCCTTTAATTTAACCTACATTTCCCATTCCCCTCCAATGTCCTTGCCCATGCCTCAGGATATCCAAAACATCTTGAAAAGAACGAAAACAAATGGAATCACACAGCATGCTCTGACCTTCCTTACGCATGGCTAGCTCCCACTTGAATCAGGGGAAAGAATGCATAGCAATGTAAGCCTGCACGCACAGCTTCTGATTTGGTCCATGAATTATAGATGTACTTCTGAGGGGCCATTTCCCTTATGGTTTCTGATGCAAAAACAGGCAGTAAATATCTAACATCCTTCACCCAATATGTTAATCAGGCAGCAAGGTAGACATCAGTAGCCCCTCTGTGGTAAGTTTAATTAATGGTGTGTATAACTATGTGGCCCCTCGCTCCTCCCCTTAATACATAGCAGGAAATATTCTCCCATAAGGACCCAAAAATTTGTGTTGTCTAGTCATTAAGTTTTGCTCACTGTTATGAGGTCAGCTCATTCATTTCTCTTAGCTCCCAACTGCTATTTAAGATGTCAGTTCATTGACTTAATCTGATATGGGCTTGCTTCAACATGCTTGCCAAAGGCTGAGATCTGTTGCTACTTTGAATTTTCTCTGTGCTAATGAATCACTTTGAACTAGTTAGATAGACCCTGGCCATTGACTGCAATTCCTTGTGTAAATTTCGTGTGGTAAAACTAGGCTGGATGCCTGCACCTGCCTACTTGGCTATGATACCGGCTTTGTGATATGGGAATTTGCTAGGCTAGGGGAGAGAACTAATAGCATTGTGAACACAGAATAAGATATACTATGTATACAAGTACTGAAACATATCAGAAATATCATGAGAGGGATATGGTCAAGAATTCAGGAATTTAGAACTCTCAGTGGACATGAAGGCGCCTGATTCTTCAAATGAAGTAATTCTAATATAATTTTAATTCTGTGAATTATTATTATGATTCATTTAGTACTGAACTTTTTTGGAATCCTTTATTTTCATAGGACTAATGATTTGCCATTTTTGTTTTTTTCTTATTTAACATTTTAAAACAATAGGCTGGTTATGGTTTCTGCAGGAAGGAGACACATTCATTATCTTCACTGGTATAGGCATTGATGAATCTTCTATGCCCCTGTAAATAATCCCATGCTCTTTAAAGCTAAAAACAACCCTAATTATATTAATCATCACGCATCATACACACAGAGATAAATACATACACACACTCACAAACACACAGGCACAGAGAGAGAGGGGGGAGGGGGAGGGGAGAGGGAGAGGGAGAGGGAGAGGGAGAGGGAGAGGGAGAGGGAGAGGGAGAGGGAGAGGGAGAGGGAGAGGGAGAGGGAGAGGGAGAGGGAGAGGGAGAGGGAGAGGGAGAGGGAGAGGAGAGGAGAGGAGAGGAGAGAAGAGAAGAGAAGAGAAGAGAAGAGAAGAGAAGAGAAGAGAAGAGAAGAGAGAGATGCAAACAAGTATAGGGCAGACTACCGTACAAGGAATATTGTAATAATGAAACTTTAATTTTTTTTCCTTTATATTTTAGAGAAAGCACATCCATATCCTTTCACTGAATCTATTTTCACTTAAGGCCATAAATTAAAAGTTAACATTCCAAGTAAAAGTGATCTGTATGTCTCTCTATGGTCCTCAACAATGAAAAATTCCTAAGTATTAAATAAAATATGTAATTTATAGGTGGAAAATATTCATGTTACAGAGACAGTACTGAAGCCACATCTCCTATGCTGTGAAGCTTGTTGAGACATGGCTTCTAAGAATCAAGTTATAAAACCTCAAGTGCTTTGAGTTGAAATAAAAACTAAATTTCTGGAAGTTGTTGCCTATCTTTTTGTTTCATGAAAGGCATGCTCTCTTCATTGTAGAAGAACAGTTGCACTAGAATTTTATGTCTATTTGTGATTATAGTAGTGTACCTTCAACAACCTCTCCAAGTAGAGAAACAAGAAAAAATAAATAAAAAGACAGGGGACTGTGGAAGATGATATTGAAACTGCATAGGCCCTGATTGTTTTCACTTAACTCACCTATCTGGACCTGACAGTGCTTACAGGTGCAGTGTGGACCCAATGTGAACACCACAAAGGGAATGAACAACCATGTGATTACCAATGCAGATTGTCTTGCCTATTCATCAAACATTTCTCACAATACGGCAACATACAGACGTGAACAAGATTAGCCCAGTCTTCAAGGGACAGTCTCCTTTGAAGCATTGGCTCTTCCTAGTTTCACCAAAGAGCACCTTGTAACTCTTCTATTATTCATGGAGGGTGGGGAATTGGGAATTTAAGCAACATGCATTTACACAGTGTCTATAGTAAGTGGAACATTGTGTCAGGTACTGTAGGAAAAAGTGGGATATATATATATATATATATATATATATATATGTGTGTGTGTGTGTGTGTGTGTGTGTGTGTGTGTGTGTATATATGTATGTATGTATATATATATGTATGTATATATATATGTGTGTGTGTGTGTGTGGCAGGACACAGACAACATAGTGAAGTGTTGCATGTGATGCTCACCAAACTCTAGGTATAGATTATAATGACACAGCATGTCAGTTGTATGTTCTATTTCTTGCTCCAGTAAGTTACCTTCAGACTCTCTTGATATTTTAGTTTCTGAAGAAAGTATGGCAGGTATAAGAAAGCTTCTGCATAGAGTAAAATAAGTATGTTAAATATATTTTCAATTTTAAGATGTATTTGAAATTTCAGTGACAGTATCTATCCTTTACCATTCTTAATCATGACTTCCATACAATCCGTTGATTCAAACAACACCATTAACAAATTTTTAAAACCACCATAAGTTTTCAGTCTGAGAGTAACATTAAACATTTTGATATTACATTATAATATTAACATTAAACACCACCCACGATATTCTTATTAAAGATTTAAAAAATATATAGATTTCTGTCTTGCTCATCAAAACTCATTTGCAAGTCAGCATTTGGAAAGGTTAAATATGACTCAATAATTTGAATTTAGGGAGAATATAGCACTTCTTTTTCTTTCTAGACAGTCTATTACAAATTCCACCAATTTATATTTTAAGGCCCCAGCTTTCCATGCCTGCCAGCCATGCCACAGCCTTGAGGAATTATAGCCATTTAATCAGGGTTGAACATTTCCATGCCAACCTTCAAGCAGTGATGTTGTGTCCCTGCTTTTGCTGGTGATGGATGAACCTGCTTACTGCACTGCCTCCTGCGTGACAGTACTTTAGAAGTTCCAAAAGCCTTCACATTTCTCAACATATTACATTTTAGCAACACAGCGACCTTCCCATATTCTTTTCAGCTGTTCATAACCAATGGCTCATTATTTTCTCAAAATGCAGAGGAAGAAGACCAACAGATATTTGCCCCAGAGTTCTGTAGCACATCCTGGGCCAAAGAAATTGACTGCAAGCGATCCTATAAGGAAGAATCTTGAAGAGTGTTGGATGTCTAAGTCTCCAAAGCTATGAAAAGGAAAAGAGTCGGTTTTCCAAATAACTCATTCTGTCTTTAGTGTGCCACTTAAGAAGTAGGACTGTCTCCTACTGCTTTCTGCTGCGAAACTGTGGATCAGCCATCTCTCTTCATCACAGACAACTCAAGAAATTCCAGCCCTTTTCAGAAGCAAAGCATACTTTTCATTTGAACTGTAATCAACCATCTGTCGGTTTGGTTTGGTTTGGTTTGGTTTGGTTTGGTTTGGTTTGGTTTAGTTTGGTTTTTCATATTGCAAAAGGCCTTTGATCATACACTACAACACATTTAATTCTGCCATATAATGCCAATGTGCTTTTAGTGTTTTACCTTATTTTTGTTTCAGCACAATATCCCAGTTCACTTATTTAGTTTCCTAACATGCAAAAGAAGCACATGGAGGTAGATCCATAGAAATGAAGAATAATCAGGATTCACAAGGCAGACAGTATGCATCATTTGCTATTCCACACACCGAGAAGACATGTAGCATTAGTATCTCCATATTGTAGAAGAGTTGACTGAAGATGCTGGACCTCAGCTGGTCCATCTATGAGACACACAATGGTGACACTCAGCCTAGTGCTAGAGCTGTCTCTTTATCATTTTCCACAACTCAACATAGTCTATAAGCAGAAAGTTTTCTAAACTGGCCACTATATTCATTTTGGCTCTAGAGCCCAACTCAGACAAAGGGTCTTCCACAATTTTGGTGTTTTTGTTTTGTTTTGTTTTGTTTTTTTGGTTTTGTGTTGCTTTATTTTTTGTTTTTTGTTTTTTTTTGTTTTGTTGTTGTTGTTGTTGTTGACTGGTTGGTTGATTGGTTGGTTGGTTAGTTGGTTGTATTTTTTGTTTTTTGTTTTTGTTGTTTGTTTGTTTTGTTTTGTTTTGTTTTGGGGAAGACGTGGGCTGAGCTTTCTATGAACAGCTTCTTGCCCATAAACTAATAATATCCTGTGCAAGAAGCAAAATGAGAGCAAGTAAGAGCAAGTAAACTCAAAATTCCTGCTGTAGCCTCCTTATGGATAACAACTGAGCATTATTTTTGTTTTGTTTTGTTTGTTTTGTTTTGTTTTGTTTTGTTTTGTTTTGTTTTGTTTTGTTTTGTTTTGTTTGGTTGGTTGGTTTTTGAGACAGGATTTCTCTGTAAAGCCCTGACTGTCCTGGAACTCTCTTTGTAGACCAGGCTGGCCTGGAACTCAGAATCTGCCTGCCTCTGCCTCCCAAGTGCTGGGATTGAAGGTGTGTACCACCATGCCCGGCACACCTGAGCATTCTTGATATAGTTGTGAACCTGTGGCTACTTTTCCAAGAGCATCTTGTTATTTCTGTTAAGAATACAAGAATTAATAGTGTTGATTTGGTCTGGCATGCATCCTTAATAATTACAGTTGACTGAAGTTCATTACATGAAAGAATATGTTAAAACAAACCATGAGTCCATGTTAGCACTCCGCAGGAAAGTGTGGTTACCTGGGAATAATATCCTCTGTTTTATTAACAGAAAAAAAAGGAAGCATGATTCTGGATATTGAGCATCTCTACACATACCTTGGAAATAAATAACTCTGGGAAATGAGAAAAAGATGGTGCTCTTACAGTCATCCTCCAGTGACTCCTTTGTTTTCCAATGGTTTTTCAGTATATCTTGCGGTGTCTACGAAACTTTTATTTAAGCTTAAATATACAGAAAGAGAATAGTCATTGTTAAGATCCCAAGCCAAACCAAGATTCTCAGCTTCTCAATTAAGTCATTGAAAATTTTTTCAAAAGAGGTTATTTTATATCCAAGATCCTGGCCTTAAAACTGAAGTGGGTATATGAATAGCCTGAGAAGTTTATTTCAAATGTGGGCACTGTGTTTCCCCAAAACAGATTTGGATTAGCTTCAAAGTTCAGGAACCACAGATCTACATTTATTTGGTAGGCATGCCCAGTACCTCTGAGGTAGGGGGATTTGAACCATAATATGAGCAGCACTTACTGTTATGAACTCAGATAATAACTTTCCCTTTCCAGTAGGTTCAATAGGATGTGATAACAGCTACAGCAACTGTCCCTTTCTTGTCTCCCAGTTCTCTGATCCTCTTACATTAACAGGTCACTGGGGCATGAATGTGGGGACACCTCATAACCCCATGATTCACTGAAAAAGATGTAGTTCTCAGCTCAGTGTGGCATTTTCTCTGTTCAGTTGCTTCATTTCATTATTTATACATGCATTTTCCCTCTGTTCCCCATGCCACAGAATCATGCATTATTTATAGAGCTGAATTTTTGTCTTCTACTTATTTAAATTGTCCTCTTGAGCAAGCCTATTCACAGGTCTAGGTGTCTATCTATTATAGTGATTCATGACGGTGATGAACATAACAGCCATGACCATTAGCTAAGCAACACAGCACCTACTGTTTGCTGAGTGCTTTTCCACTTTATTTAGTTCCCATAACATTTTAGTTAGGGCATCAACAGAGGCAGAAGGAGGATTGTGGGCAGACCTTACTACTAGAGGTCACTCAATGCGTTAAGAAAAAAATAAATGGCCACTGAGCACACATCCAATCAAACCAAGCCTGCTAATGTTACTGGGTGTTAAGACATAGTCTCTGGACATTAATCATCCCTGTATATGAATGAAGTGCTTGTGTGGAAAATTAGTTAATTTATAACCACAGACTTCTTCCCCTGAAATGCCACCTTCAATCCTTATGAGACTGAAAGGTGGGTTTCTTTCTTTCTTTCTTTCTTTCTTTCTTTCTTTCTTTCTTTCTTTCTTTCTTTCTTTCTTCTTTTTTATTCTTTGTGTCTTACTTTCTTTTTTTCATTAAATCCAAGCAGATGTAGGCTTCCTGCCTGTCTAGGAAGAGTGATCATTTCGCTCTCTAAAAACTTAACTCCCAGGCTTAATTATTATGCAAGTGTGCCAGTGTATTAAGCTTATATGCCAAAAGTAATTTAAAATCTATGCTGCATTGACTTTCAAATTATTTCATTTCTAACCTAGATGCTTGCTTTTTTTTAAGGCATTTATCACTTTTACATAATCAACCAGATTTTCCCAAGATTATGGTTCTTAAAATCGCTTATTCTTCTAGGCCACTATCAATAACTGTAAGTGATATGTCCCCCTGCTGTTAAAAGAAACTCCTTCCTCAGTTTCTCACTTCAACCTAACCTGTGCCTCCTCTATGTGGAAGTGTATTAAGTACTATAGAGCTTGTCAGCAAGGTCAGTTGTTCTTAATTATCAATTCATAGTGATGGTCATGGAAAATTAGCCACAGGTTCACAGCTACATCAAGAATGCTCAGACGCTGGTCCACTGACTTTCTTTGATAGCAGATAGGAGATATTTGTTCCCTAACCATGACAAATTCTTAGAATATTTAACACATATAAACATACCATCACTCTAGAACCCATTGCAAATGGGCTGGGCAGGCAGGGAGGGCACAGAGATTCAGACTCCCCTGGAGTCTGATCAAGGAATGTGCTGAGACTTGAAAAATGACTGCCGGTGACACCAGATGACTGTTCTCCTCAGCCTTCATCAGTGGGGCTACTTTTCAAAGTGGACAGCAACCCCTCCTCCAAAGTTAATGGAACATTACAGAAGAAGAAGAAAAAGAAGAAGAAGAAGAAGAAGAAGAAGAAGAAGAAGAAGAAGAAGAAGAAGAAGAGGAGGAGGAGGAGGAGGAGGAGGAGGAGGAGGAGGAGGAGGAGGAGGAGGAGGAGGAAGAGGAGGAGGAGGAGGGAGGAGGAGGAGGAGGAGGAGGAGGGAGGAGGAGGAGGAGGAGGAGGAGGAGGAAGGCAAAACATTTAGAAGCAGAGGTTGAAGCTGAATGATACAACATTATCTCCTATAGAAAATGTGACCATTGAGATCATGAGTTCACTTCTGCTGTGGTTAAAAACAGCACAAAATTTGATTATTGTTCTATTGAGAATAGGGAAGAAGCTCATGAGTCTTGCTCTCCACCAAAGCACAGTTAATGGAAGCTGAAGAAAGGATAAAGCCACTGGTAAGTTGTCCAAATTATGGTGTATAACGCCCCACTCATCTTTATTCAAGTAGCTCTAATTAAACTCAGTGGGAAAAGAAATTAGGAAGGAAGGAAGGAAGGAAGGAAGGAAGGAAGGAAGGAAGGAAGGAAGGGGAGAGAGAGAGAGAGAGAGAGAGAGAGAGAGAGAGAGAGAGAGAGAGAGAGAGAGAGAGAGAAGGGAAACAGAGGGACATTTTAAAGGTAGGAGGTCACTGGCTAGAAGAAAATGGTTTTTGAGCAGTGAGGATACCAAAGTATAAAGGACTTAAACTCAAGATAGACATGTGAGAAACTATATGAAAAATAAAAGAATATTAAAGAAAAGAATATAAGTAGATGCTTCACTGTAGAAAATAGAACCTCAATTCCTGAACAGTGCGAACTGTTAAGGATTCTACAGTTTCCTACATAACAGAATCTAAGAAGACAGAGCAGTATCTCCTCTGTTACCACAGGGCACATTTAAACAATTTTATGTTGAAACCAGCAATCCAGTCTCTGAGAAATTTAAACATGTTTGGTCATATATTATGTAATAAAAATCCCTAATAATTGTAAATGATACAAGCTCTCTGTCTTTGTCTTGTGTATCTGTCTGTCTCTGTCTCTGTCTCTCTCTCACACACACACACACACACTTTACTCATTGCACTAACTGCACAATTTTCTTTTATTGGCTGATAGCAGTGATGACTAGAGAGATATCATGTTGGTTCACCTCATACTTGTATTTATTTTAATTTGTATATAATCTATTTTGGTTAAAAGATTTATATTTTAAATATCTGTATTTCAGATTAGTATACAAAACAATGGATTTACACTTGGTATCTTCTCACATCCACGTCGTCCTTTTTTTTTTTTTTTCATTCATTCCCTACCCAACTTGTCCTCACCATACTCACCCTTAACAAGTTCCCTCTCTTCCCACAGGAGTTCTTCTCCCTTCTGCTTTCATTTACATGTCCTCTGTTGCTCTTTACATTTCCTGTATTCATTAAGATGATCTCCTTCTTTCTCATGGTCCATTTTCTAGTTTTATGGCTGACAAACATAAACACACACACACACACACACACACACACACACACACACACACACACGGCAGGACCAGAGAGCTCTGTTAGCAGGTGTAGGATTGCCCCTACCCCCCACCCCAGACCTGCTTGTCCTGGGTGCACATAGCCCTGCACCTCACTTTTGCCACACCAGAGGAGGCTATGTAACCTGGTAGCCAGATTAAACTTCCCTTCTCCTTATGAGATCATGTCCAGCAGCACCTAGAACTCCATCTCCTGCAAATGAGGCATCCCCCAGCATCTTTACCCTAAACAATGGTGTACACTCACCCTAAAACCCCTACCTGCCAACCAAAGGTTTAAATAACCTCTGTCCCTCCCCCTTAACTAAATGAACTGTCCCACTGAAGCTGCCTCCTGAGAGTCTGTTCTCATCATGCTCACCCACTCTCTCTTCTGCTCCCATCCAGCCCAGCTTCCCCTCTCAGAATTCACTAGTTAAGGATCATAGGCCACTCATGCAGCTACAGGTGGAGAGGCAGAGCCTAAATACCAGCTAATGCAACTACATGGGGGGCACAGAGACATCCAGGGTGTGCAATAAGAAGGTGAAGGATTTCCCCATGGCCCAGGGGACTTCTATTGACCCTGACCAACTTGCCTTCCCATGATGAGCATTGATAACCTGGTTTTGTTTGTTTTCCTTTGTTGCTTTTTCTTTTCTCTCTTCCTTTCTGTTTACCCTGCCACAAGGGACTGGTTATATTGAAGGAGCAATTGTCACCTTCTGACACCATAAACTTGGTACTGCTTGGCACTGGTAGAAAAGCCCCAAGCCCTCTGTCCAGACTCTGACAGCCCACTTGGACATTGAGCATAACCCCCTATTTCCTTCTCTCATTGGAAAAAAGAGAAGAAAAGAAAAGAAGAGGAAAGAAGAGGAGAGGAGAGAAGAGGAGAGGAGAGGAGAGGAGAGGAGAGAAGAGAAGAGAAGAGAAGAGAAGAGAAGAGAAGAGAAGAGAAGAGAAGAGAAGAGAAGAGAAGAGAAGAGAAAAGAAAGAAAAGAAAAGAAAAGAAAAGAAAGAAAAGAAAAGAAAAGAAAAGAAAAGAAAAGAAAAGAAAAGAAAGGGAAAGAAAGGGAAAGAAAGGGAAAGAAAAGGAATATCAAAGGCAGCTGAAATATGGAACTCTGTGGCTAAAAGATACCTGTTAGCTCTTCAATTAAGGGCAATTAATAAAACGATGCAAGTTTGCAGGATAAAATTCCCTCCTCAAAGAAGCTCTCTCTTCAGAGGCAATTGAGAATTTAGGTGCCATTAATGGAGCCTTAAAAGTTATGACACTTGCTAGATATGATCCAACAATGGCTACATAGCCTCTTATTTTTGACTCCTCCCCTATTCTCAGGGCAGCATTGTATCAGCCCCAGGTAGTGCTGGAATGGCTGCACAGCCAGGTCGATGGCATATGTAGAATTCTAACTGAGATTGATATAAATGATATTATGATAAAAAATTGGAGCCCTCTAAAGCGGAGGAAAAGAACTCCATATCCTTGTCACACCTTGTCTCTCTGTCATATCCAATGGCTACCCAACAATCACTTCCACTTTGCTATTAGCCTAGTAGGATTCCTGGGAAAATTGGTAATCATAACCCTAGTGAAAGACAGGTTTCTACTCTTTCTCTGTTGTAGTGGTTACCCAACCACCACCACTACCACACTAGCTCTTAGCAAAGGAGCCCCTCACTAAGGCACCATCAGTATTTAGTAATAGATGAAAGAGGGGAGCTGTAGCAATAATCTACTAATCCCCTGTTGATGAATCCACCATTTTTTTGATTCAGAGAGTTGTCCCATCACTCCCCAAACATAAGGAACTATATGTTATTTATTTAGCCCTCAAATAAGTCACTGAGCCCTGCAATGTTTTCTCAGGCAGTGAACAGGCTGTTGATTTGCTTCCCTGGCTATCAAGATCCCATGTCCATGTCTCCACCCTCTTATTGGGAAGAAGCACTCACCTCTACATCCTGCTTGGCATATCTCACTGTCTCCTACCAGGTCTGATTTCCAAGATCAAGCCCCTCACTTATTAGACTGCCTTTAGAGGAGCATTCACAGCCTCCATTTAGCAAGCAGATCAATTCCACCTCCTCCCCTTAAATACTCACCCCAAGTCCTCAGGGTTTTTCCTGTGCCTTTTTTTTCCTGGCCATTGTTGGCATTTGTGCTCATTAATATCTAGCTTCATGAACCCTATGGTCTCTTACCCACAGGAAAGTTAAAAAAAAGAATAATCTGTCTTTACAATCTATTCTTCCCCCTTTACCTCTTAGGATCCTCTTCTAGGTCCCATCTTAGGTGTTCCTGTAACATCACTGTTCACCATCTCTACCCTCACCCCCTCTCTTGTGTGGTAAAATAACACCAGGAGTTCATGCATTACCTCCTCCCTCCAAGGATTTCATACCCCAGTAATGATCACCCCACAGGTTCAAGTGTACTTGTCTAAAGAAATCACCTAAAAGCCATGATGGGACTGGAGCAAAGGAGAGACCTTCATGCTCCTGCTTTTCAGAAGTGGTCTGACCATCTCAGCATGAGAAACAAGGGCTGCTCCAGTGGATCTGGCACAGACAAAACACCTGGCTGAAGACATCCAGGACAAACTTAACCAGGCCATGGCCTCCACCTAAGATAGACTTGAGTTCCACCAGCTGCAGATAAACCTCCCTCCAGGGGCATTGTCTTAGGAAATAGTCATGCTCTCAACCTGCTGACAATTGAGCAGAGAGGGACTTGTGTTGTACTAGGGAGGAATACTATTTCTTGGTTAATGAATCTGAACTAGTAGGAAAAAAAAAAAAACATACAGGTACTTCGAGATCTCAGGCAAGATCTATGAGCCCACTATGATCTGGGTAGCTACACATCATAGGCCATGGTACTGAAACCCTCTGGTAGCTTGGCTTTGTGTTTTCCTTGGCCCCCTACTGGCCATTAGAACCTTCCTCCTCCCGGATTCCTGTTTCATCCAAATTCTAAAACAGCAAGCAAGCAGCATTGTCAAAGTCACTTCCAACCATGTTCAGATTCAATACCAAATCATTCCCAACCTAGAGGCTGGTGACTTTGTCACCTTCCTTTATAAAAAGAAGGGGGAGGTGTGGAGCCAAGGACCCATGGGACTGGGGAGGCAGAAGGTCAGGAAGAAGAATAGGGTCAAGGCATGTCCAAACCTCAGAAATCTTGAACTGAGTTAGGCCGACTAGTATCATTCTCTCTCTGCCCAGGGTGTGTGTATGTCTATCCACATAACCAACCCTCCACCCCACCTTTGCCCACCTGAGGAGGTCACAGCCTGGTAGCCATATTGAATTTCCTCTCTCCTTCTAAGGTCATGTTTAGTATCAGCTGGAATTTCTTCTCATGCTATAATGAGGCACCTACAGGACCCTGGTTCCAACCAATGATGTACACTCACCTTGAAAGACCATAATCACTTCCAAAGGTTTAAATAGCCTTATTTCTCCCCATTAAATGAGGTTTCTAACTGAAGATGCAACTGAGAGTCTGTTCTCTTGACCCGAATGAGCACCTGTACTCTCTTCAGCCTCCTACTCTCCATCTCAGGATCAACTGGTTCAATCATGGGCTGATCATGCTTTACAGCCAGGGAAGCAGAACCTGACCAGCAACACCCCATGCACACTCATGCATCTAAAATATATGTTCTACATAGGAGAAAAATGTGTGTGTTTGTTATGCTTTGCTGAGTCTGGCTTATTTCAATTAACATAATGATTTCAAGTTTCATCTATTTTTGTGTCAATATCATGACTTAATTTTTTATAATTTCATAAAATTTATGTATAATTTCACTATATAATATAATATAGTATAATATAATATAATACATAATGTATTTTCAATGTCCTCACTGATTTCTGTTAAGGGACATCTAGGATTGTTTTATTTCCTGACTATTGTGAACAATGCAGCTGTATGCAAGCATCACAGAAACATGTAGGCTAAGAAGGCCTCGTGCATAACCTCAAATGTGGTGTAATTGCGTCACAGTAAGTTCTGTTTTCAGGTTTTTGAGGAAAAGCAGTAGAAGTTCTGTAGAAGCTATCATATGCTTGCCTGCTCCTCACCAGTTCTTTCTCCATATCCTCAGTAACACTGCGCCCCCCCTCCCACACACACAACCCTTTGGTGACCATTCTGATGGAGTCTCAAAGCACTTTGGACTCATATTTATCTAATATCTATGGATGTTGAACACTTTTCAAACATTTATTGCCCGTTGTTATTTCTTCTTTTGTGAATTGTCCTGCCCAACCCATTAGTCTGTTCACTGATGGAATGGATGATTTTTGGTATTTAGTTTTTGATGTTAATTATATATCTTGGATATTAATTACTAGTGTGTAGATTTCGCTTCACATAGGTAATTGTTTTGTTGTTGTTTTGTTTTGTTTTTACTTTGCAAAAGCTTTATAATCATGTATTTCTATTTGTCAACTCATAGAATAGTTCCTCTGATTTTCAGGGCCTGTTCTGGAAAAACTGTATTTCTATATTTTGAACTCTCTCTCTCTCTCTCTCTCTCTCTCTCTGTGTGTGTGTGTGTGTGTGTGTGTGTGTGTGTGTGTGTGTGTGTGTGTGTGTGTTCTTACAGTTTGAATGTCTGAGGAGCTAGTCATTAATAGTTATAGCTCCATTGATCTCTGACAGGTTGATAATATGGCATGTAGGTGTCAGGACTCATTGAAAAGTGTCTCATACTTTGGAGTGTGACTTTTCTTTAATAGCCTATGTCTTCTGAAATCAGATATGTTAACCCATTCAGTGTGTCTTAGGCACTGCTCAATTGCTATAAAAAAAGAAGCATGGATAATGTAATTCCTATAAAAGAATGCAAGGGGAGGTTGCTTACCATTTCAGAGACATAGTCCATTATCATCATGGAGGGCAACATGGTATCAGGCATGGTCCTGGAGCAATAACTAGGAGCTCTTCATACTGATCCACAGGCAGTGTAGAGAGAGAGAAAGGGTAGGTGACATAGGGCAGAGGCAGAGGCAGAGGCAGAGGCAGAGGCAGAGGCAGAGGCAGAGGCAGAGGCAGAGGCAGAGGCAGAGGCAGAGGCAGAGGCAGAGGCAGAGGCAGAGGCAGAGGCAGAGGCAGAGGCAGAGGCAGAGGCAGAGGCAGAGGCAGAGGCAGAGGCAGAGGCAGAGGCAGAGGCAGAGGCAGAGGCAAAAATGGGCCTTGCATGAGGTTTTGAAACATCAAGGCTCACTCTCAGTTCCATACCCTCTGATCATCAAGTTCTCAAATATGAACCTAAGGGGGCCATTTTACCTCAAACTATCACACACAGCTAAGTCATTCCAAACTGTTGCTTTCAGTAATATTTTGAAAGTAGCTTAAGAACCATTGGTTTCCATAAGGCTCATTCATGCATCCTTAGTTTTGATTAACTTACATACAGAGCCTACCATCCCCCTCTTCATAACCCTGTCTGGTCCTTTAATTCCCTGTGTTTCCCCTTTTTACATCACAAGTACTTTACTATTTTACTGCCCCAGTGACTATACTTCTTATTTGGATTGTCAGATACTCAGTTTCCTCCTGTCCCTTTCACACTCTTCCCTTGAGTTAGCTCCTTCCCAAGTCATTTTTTTTTTATTTTGAATAATCATTCTCTTAGAGCTTCCAGGGAAACTTCTCCTCACTATAATACGTTACAAGTAGCTGAACATATGTTCAACCATAGAAACCAAGCAAGTATACTAAAATCTAAATAAAACAGTAAAATTAAGGAATAATACAAGAAATTGGGTCAACATAACAAACAGAGAGACACTATACATAGATAATGACAGCTTGGTCTTTTCCTATTTGCTAATTATATAGGTAAATAGTAACCTCAGTATTTGTTGGGTAATCTGGAGATTTCAAGAATCCTGAAAACACTTACACTATAAAAACCAAAATAATGAGACTAACAAGGAAAGTGTTGGGAAGGAGAGCAAGGAGGCAAAATAGCATGACCAGTCAGTGAGTATATTTTAGAGGGAAATGACAGTGACAGGGAATTATGCCCTTGGAAGTATGAAGGAAGTTACACCTACAGAAAAGACTTTTTTTTATTTTGGAGTATTTTGAGCATATAATCTTTATAATGATTGATTCAAATCAGGGAGAATAGAATAAATTGAGTTGACATGAGAAAGAAATAAAACTGGGTGTTAAGGACTTGGAAGTGGAGAGGTATGGTCCAGAGGGACATTTATTTCCTCGTACTCATAGACAAACGAAAGAAGGCCCAGAAATGTGGGTAATGCCTGGAGTTTTTGCATGGGCCATGGGTGAACTCAGCTCTTGGTGTCTACTGGGCCTCGTCTGGAACCAAAGCCAAAGCTCCCTTGGCATCATTTCTAAGATTAATACTGTGGAGAGGGAAGGAGAAGTACACAGGGAGATGCCATTGACAGGAAAGTAAAGTAGGCCATCAATCCCTTGTGTCTGAGGAGTAAACACTGCCCTTTGTGTGGGGTAATTAAGAGAGAAGCAACTCATTCTCCCCGCTGCACATACACCCCTGAGAGCCCAGAGTGGAAGCATGGCAGTTGCTTTCATTAGTTTCAATAGCCGAAGAGTAACAATTGTTAAGCATCTCTTGCTCTATTTCCCCCACAAAGGACTGAAAGGGAAACATGTGCTAGGAATGGCTTGATTTGACACTGTTGGCAGGGGAGCTTGAAAGGAGAAAGTAAAAGCAAAGAACAGACAGGTCCAGAAAGAACCTATAATTAAGCAAAATGGAAAGTGGTTCAAAGGAACAAATCTTGCTCTTACTGACATCCTTGCCAGCACCCTGTCCAGTGAAGCTGAGGCACACAGAGAAGCCCTGTGTAACCAAGAATACTGAATATCCTGAGTATCACCTCTAAGTCCGAAGACTTAAGAAGGAGAAGGAGATGAATGCTTCAGGAACTGTCAAAATAAAGGGGGGGGAAAAGAAAGAAAGCTATGACATCATCCCTTCTATATTCTTCCCACAAACCCTGGCAACAGAGTTCTAAGTGGTCACTCTATTTTGTACATGTACTCCCCAGTGATTAAAGTGAATCTCCTGTGGTCATGATTGAACCTTCAAGCATAAAATCTCATGCCAATGGGAGCATAAATTAATGGAATTTTACACACTTGGAGTTTGATGACTTTTAGGGACAGGCAGGAGGAAGGCAGACAGGTTTCCATTCACTCCATGTATATTGAGCATGGGTTTTACTTTCTAAACTCCCTGCCTCTGTTCCACAATATAGTGGGTTCCTGGGCTAATGGACTATATAAAGAAATGAAATTGCTTTATAAATCCATGAGGGCTACCTCCTTGTCCTCAAAAGAATTATCCTAAGGTTTCTTTCAGTCTGTCTAGAATCATCTATCTTTTTTTTTGAGGTAAGATGTCAAAGAAGCATCTGGAAAAAACTGGGCCCAGGAAAGTGTGCTGTCACCTGGCACTTCCTTACGTTCAGTAAAGATTGGTATTTTGTTTTTATGAAAAGAAAGGTTTTAAATGAAGAGAAAGATTAGGACACTAAATGTGCTCTTTTTAATATACAGATGAGTAGAAAATATTTTATGATGTTGTTTGTTAGCTTAATTTGCTCAATATGATTATCCCCAGTTACAAATACTTTTCAACAAAGACAAACTTGTTTTTTTCCAATTTTTTATTAGGTATTTACTTCATTTACATTTCAAATGCTATCCCGGAATTCCCCTATACCCTGCTCTCCTTAGCCACCCACTCCTACTTCTTGGCCCTGCTGTTTCCCCTGTACTGGGGCATATAAAGTTTGTAAGATCAAAGGGCCTCTCTTTCCACTGATGGGCGACTAGGCCATCTTCTGATACATATGCAGCTAGAGACACGAGCTCTGGGGGTACTGGTTAGTTCATATTGTTGTTCCACCTATACGGTTACAGACCCCCTTCATCTCCTTGGGTACTTTCTCTGGCTCCTCCATTGGGAGCCCTGCGTTCCATCCAAAAGCTGACTGTGAGCATCCACTTCTCTGTTTGCCAGGCCCCATCATAGCCTCACAAGAGACAGCTATATCAGGGTCCTTTCAGCAAAATCTTGCTGGCATATACAATAGTGTCTGCATTTGGTGGCTGATTGTGGGACGGACCCGCAGGTGGAGCAGTCTCTAGATGGTCCATCCTTTTGTCTCAGCTCCAAACTTTAGACAAACTTTTTTTAATGGATGAAAATAATTCAATAGTCTCCATGTTTTGTTATGTCAACCAACTCTCACTTTGGGTGACTTTGAAATATTTCAATATAATGCTAATCATTTTGTTTCAATGAATTCTGACCATGGATCACCGTCAGCTCATTCTCAACACATGCTGTGTAGAATAGAAAGGGGTCTAACTGGTTCACATACTGTTAACTCAATTTTATCATGTTTAGAGAGATGTCACAGAATTCACTTAAGGTGGTATTTAACGTTGATCAACTTTTGAGCTCATTCAATGTGGGCTCAATGTTTAGATAGTTAAACTATCACCACATGAGCTCTCTGAAAGGAATTCATCTTGAAAAATGTTTTAAATCTTTAATTTTTGAGATAACCACAAAGGTTAAATAAGTAGCATGATAAAAATATTAAGTATACTTCCTGTCACATGAGCTTAAAATGTTTTATTTTTATTTTGAGTGAGGTAAGAGATGGAATAGACAGTTATGGGTGACTTTGATGTACAATTATATTCTTTCTGCATTCCAATAGATCACCATGTATAAAGAATCCTATGTGAGGCATTCTTGATTTAGATATCATGAACTCTTTTAACTGCCTCTTCTATGGAATTCCCTGAGATATCCCATTTTTGGAATCAGTGTTCCAAAGTCTGTATTGCTCAGTTTAATGTGTGGCAGTGGGTCTTCATTATTATCCCCTCTGTTTCAAGAGGAAGCCTCTAAGAAGATGGCTGAGCAAGACACTGATCTATTTTCCTAATCAGAGTCCAAAAATACTGTATGTTCTTGATTAATAAATTTAAATTTGGAAGTTATGTGCTTAAAACAAATAGGAGAACTAAGTTCACTAATTTTATATCAACATTTGTGAGGAAGAATACGTGGTGGGTATGAGCAGAAAAGAATACTCTGAGTACAATTGTTTATCATGCCAACCTTCCATCTCTTTCCCCACTCAAAACAAAAATAAAATATTTTAAACTCAGTTGCCAGGAAAGACACTTAATATATTTTATCATGCCATTTATTTAAATTTTGTGGTTATTTCATGAATTTAAAATTTGGTTATTTAAAAAATTTTGCAAGGCATCTTTCACAAAGCTCAGGTGGTGGTAATTTAGATATCTAAGCATTGGTCCCTTATCCTCTGAGTTTAAAACTTGATTACCTTTAAATGCTACCTCCTGTGAATTCTATCATATGGAAGGGGCAACAAATGAGGAAAAATTGAATATTATGTGTATGGCTATTTTCAAATTCAAAAATACCATTTGATGATAGCAATATTTAAAAATAATTTCTTCAGTGGTTTCATTGGCAAAAAGACATTATTTTTTCTTGGGTCATATACTATATTTTCTGGAGCAGGGTGAAGTACATAGAGGAAAGCAGATAGATATCCCAAATTATATTCCAACACTGCCTCCTGCATCACCTTTCTTCTGCCATAAAGTAGTACATTTGTGGAAGTCATCAATCAATGTTGATATGTGATTATCATCATATATATATATATATATATATATATATATATATATATATATATACACACACACACTGTCTTAGTGAGGGTTTCTATTCCTGCACAAACATCATGACCAAGAAGCATGTTGGGGAGGAAAGGGTTTATTCAGCTTACATTTCCATACTGCTGTTCATCACCAAGGAAGTCAGGACTGGAACTCAAGCAGGTCAGAAAGCAGGAGCCAATGCAGAGGCCATGGAGGGATGTTCTTTACTGGCTTGCCTCCCCTGGCTTGCTCAGCCTGCTCTCTTATAGAACCCAAGACTACCAGCCCAGAGATGGTCCCACCCACCAGGGGCCTTTCCCCCTTGATCACTAATTGAGAAATTGCCTTACAGTTGGATCTCATGGAGGCATTTCCTCAACTGAAGCTTTCTCTGTGATAACCTCAGCTGTGTCAAATTGACACAAAACTAGCCAGTACAATTGACCCCTTGTCAACTTGACACACAAACACATCACTAGTAAGCCTCAACCCTTACATTCTTATTCATCCCCAAGATCTAAATAACTTTAAAAGTCCCACAGTCTTTACATATTCTTAAATTTTCAATTTCTTTGAAATATCCATCTCTTTTAAAATCCAAAGTCTTTTTACAATTAAAAGTTTCTTAACTGTGGGCTCCACTAAAACAGTTTCTTCCTTCAAGAGGGAAAATATCAGGGCACAGCCACAATCAAAAGCAAAAGTCAGTCTCCAACCATCCAATGTCTGGGATCCAACTCATGATCTTCTGGGCTCCTCCAAGGGCTTGGGTCACTTTTCCAGCCATGCCCTTTGTAGCACACGCGTCATCCTCTAGGCTCCAGATGCCTGTACTCCACTGCTGCTGCTGCTCTTGGTGGTCATCTCATGGTACTGGCATCTCCAAAACACTGCATGACACCTTCAGTCCTGGGCCATCAATTGCAACTGAGGCTGGACTTTCACCAATGGCCTTCCACGGCCTCTCACAGTGCCAAGCCTCAGCTGCTCTGCTCAACTCCTTCATGCGTTCAAAACCAGTACCACCTGGGTGACCCTTACACAATGCCAAGTCCAGCCACAGCACAAGGTACCACTTTGGCTATATCTGGAACACAGCCACTGTGCTCTCAGAAAACACTTCCCAGAAGATGTCACCTCAATGATGCTGGTCTCTTCTTAATCACCGCTAATTTCTTAGCTCCAGCTAACCAGCATCAATAGTCCCAGTAATGCAAAGTTTTTGCTTTAGTAGTTCTGGTATCTTGTTAATCACAGCTGATTCTTCAGCCCCAGCTAACCAGAACTACAGAATCTTCACAATCAAAACAGCAATGGCCCTGAAGAGAGTCTTTAATTTTCCCTCTGAAATTTCACAAGCCAGGCCTCCATCTTCTGCACTGTTCTCAACAGTATCTTCCAAACTCCTACAAAACATCTGACAGAGCTCTTAACAACAAATGGATCTTCAAGACCAAAGTTCCAAAGTCCTTCCACAGACCTCCCCAAAACATGGTCAGGTTGTCACAGGAATACACCACTCTGCTGGTACCAATTTGTCTTAGTGAGGGTTTCTATTCCTGCACAAACATCATGACCAAGAAGCATGTTGGGGAGGAAAGGGTTTATTCAGCTTACACTTCCATACTGCTGTTCATCACCAAGGAAGTCAGGACTGGAACGCAAGCAGGTCAGAAAGCAGGAGCCAATGCAGAGGCCATGGAGGGATGTTCTTTACTGGCTTGCTTCCCCTGGCTTGCTCAGCCTGCTCTCTTATAGAACCCAAGACTACCAGCCCAGAGATGGTCCCACCCACCAGGGGCCTTTCCCACTTGATCACTAATTAAGAAAATGCCTTACAGTTGGATCTCATGGAGGCATTTCCTCAACTGAAGTTCCATTCTCTGTGATAACCCCAGCTGTGTCAAGTTGACACAAAACTTGCCAGTATACACACATACATACATACACACACACACATATATATATATATATATATATCGATTATTATATATATTTAGAATATATATTCTAAATGAGACACAGACAGACAGACAGACATATAGAGATTTTGACACCAATTTGGAGCTGAATCAAGGCTCCCGTTGGCTCATAAGTGGCATCAGGAAAGTATATATAAGGGACTGCTACGAACCAGACTGTGATGAGTTCATTTGGGTTTCAAAATAAGATGTACTAAGGGCAAGGATTTTTGACACAAGGCTTAGGTAACTTGACATATTTCAGAGCTGCAATGTACCATTGAGACAGGAGGACAAAGAAAGTTAGTTATGTCTGCAAAGAGGGGGTCAGCACTAACTAAACACACACACACAAGACAGAGGGGGGGAAGGAGAGGGAGAGAGAGGAGAGAGAGGAGAGAGAGAGAGAGAGAGAGAGAGAGAGAGAGAGAGAGAGGGAGAGAGGGAGAGAGAGAGAAACAGAGCTAGATAGATAGATAGTAGATAGATAGATAGATAGATAGATAGATAGATAGATAGATAGACAGATAGACAGAGGTATCAACCCTCCATTCTAGTGTTGTACAAAAGAATTTCACTACCTTAAATCTTATAAACATAAATCTAATTTTACAACTTTCTTTCACTCCTGAAATCCTCTTTCTACCTGAGAATCTAGAAGAAACATGAATCTGAATCAGAGGTAGTACCATGGCATTAATTTCTAACAATCTATTCTTACAGAAGAAATATTTTTCTTAGGAAATATATAAGATAAAAGTAAATCTATAACTAATTCCTTGCACTTGAAGGTCACAATTTAAGTATGGGCTGATAGAATATACTGAAAATCTTAAGATTATGTCTAAAATTTACATACCACTGTTTCTTGGCTTGAACACTAAATATAACAGCTGTACATGGATGTTGTTTTTATAATAATACATTTTTCTTTTCCAGACACAATCTTTATCTCTTATAGAAAAAAAACATTTTTTTATGATGTTATTATTGGCAGGAGGAATTACATGCAATGATTTTTATATCCAATGCAAACATGAACACTCCTGCCATTCCAGTTGTGCCTTCTTATGATTATTATATAGGAGTCTTTCATTTTGTCCCTCGGTGTTTCACAGGCTAGTATCATGTGATCATGTGCTGGGTATTGTGTCTCTCTTACTGCTCTGAGCACAGTTAACCTTTGGTTTTGAAAAGTTTGTCCAACATTTCAGAAGCCTTATTTCTAATGTATAGGGAATAGTTAGCACCAGCTGGCAACTTGACACAATTCAGAATCACCTAGGAAGAGGAAAACTATATTAGGAAGATAGATGGTAAAGACAATAGGAACATAGAAGTAAGTAGCCCTATTATCTTCCACTGTAGTTTTTACCTGCAAGTTCCTGATTTCAGGTCCTGTCCTGGTTTCTTTTCAATGATGCTTTTTGGTAGGGTGTTTATAACAATAATATAAACATACTACACATAAAAGTTGTACCAGAAAAATAAGGTATTGTTATCACAGATATTATCATATTGATTTGGGGAGAATTATGGACGCATTTAGAACTTTTGAGTTGGAAAATATACTGTGGAAGCTTTGCTAATATTATTTCTGAGGGAAGCAAGACTGCTGGAAATCTTGATGTGGTATTTTCAACTAAGATTCTTTCAACCTAAAATCTTTTGTTTTATACTCGGGCGAGATTGGTTCACTGGGGTTGAAAGATAAGCTGTTATTAAGAGATCAGCAACAGAAACATTTAAGTAAGGTCTTCTGGAAAATACTTCCTCAAGGTTGGGACACACAAGCTGTTGTCCAGAAGTAACAAAGGATCCATCTCAAACTGACATCCTAACTCAGTAATGTATGAGTATCATACATGGTACTCATATGGTGGCATGAAAGCTGTAGAACTGAAGGAATCAGAGAAAAGCAAGGACACAAAATGTGTGGAGGAGAGAGGTCAAGAGCCTATCACCAGTCAGAATGGCTAAGATCAAAAATTCAGGTGACAGCAGATGCTGGCGAGGATGTGAAGAAAGAGGAACACTCCTCCATTGTTGGTGGGATTGCAAGCTTGTACAACCACTCTGGAAATCAGTCTGGTGGTTCCTCAGAAAAGTGGAATAGTACTACCGGAGGATCCAGCAATACCTCTCCTGGGCATATATCCAGAAGATGTCCCAACCGGTAAGAAGGACACATGCTCCACTATGTTCATAGCAGCCTTATTTATAATAACCAGAAGCTGGAAAGAACCCAGATGCCCCTCAACAGAGGAATGGATACAGAAAATGTGGTACATTTACACAATGGAGTACTACTCAGCTATTAAAAAGAGTGAATTTAGGAAATTCCTAGGCAAATGGATGGACCTGGAGGGCATCATCCTGAGTGAGGTAACCCAATCACAAAGGAACTCGCACAATATGTACTCACTGATAAGTGGATATTAGCCCAGAAACTTAGGATACCGAAGATATAAGATACAATTTGCTAAACGCATGAAACTCAAGAAGAACGAAGACCAAAGTGTGAACACTTTGAGCCTTCCTAGAAATGGGAACAAAACACCCATGGAAGGAGTTACAGAGACAAAATGTGGAGCTGTGACCAAAGGATGGACCATCTAGTGATTGCCATATCCAGGGATCCATTCCATAATCAGCTTCCAAACGCTGACACCATTGCATACACTAGCAAGATTTTGCTGAAAGGACCCAGATATAGCTGTCTCTTGTGAGACTATGCCGGGGCCTAGCAAACACAGAAGTGGATGCTCACAGTCAGCTATTGGATGGGTCACACGGCCCCCAATGGAGGAGCTAGAGAAAGTACCCAAAGAGCTAAAGGGAAATGCAACCCTATAGGTGGAACAACAATATGAACTAACCAGTACCCTGGAGCTCTTGTCTCTAGATGCATATGTATCAAAAGATGGCCTAGTCAGCCATCACTGGAAAGAGAGGCCCTTTGGACTTGCAAACTTTATATGCCCCAGTACAGGGGAACGCCAGGGCCAAAAAGGGGGAGTGGGTGGGTAGGGGAGTGGGGGGATGAGTATGGGGGACTTTTGGGATAGCATTGGAAATGTAAACGAGGAAAATACCTAAAAAAAAAAAAAAATGGCCGGAAAGTGGAGCTGCCCAAGTCTTTTGAAGAACAGAAGTTCATGATTGGGTTACAAGCATCAGAATGTAAGCTATGAAAGGTGTACCAACACTGTTGGACTACAAACTTGCTTTAATATCATTGTTTTTTTATGTCCTGTTTGTTCCCTGTAGAGATAAGAAAATATAAACTTTATTTACTTTTATTTTTTTTTTATTTTTTTGCAAGAGCTCAAAATTAGGAAACCTTGAGCTTTTAAAGATACATTGAATTTTTTTATGTACTGGAGTTATCAAAGACTAACATTTAAGTTTGTATCATATTTGATATTATGGCATAAATGTGTGATCTTACAGCTAAGGAACGAAGAAGTATAGATGGAATAAAACTATGCTAGTGGGTCAAAGTTGACAAGGAGTGTAGTGTGACAAATTGGTTTGTAAATCTGATACAACTCAGATTTACCTGAGAACAGGAAACTTCCTAGATCAGATTGGCCTGTGGCCTCATTCCTGAGTCAATGTTTTAATTGCTAATCAATGTGGGAGGGCTCAGGCCACTGTGAGTAGTATGATTCATAGGTACATGGCTCTGTGATGCAAACTGTGTTGTATCTCTGACTAGAGGGAGCAAGCCCCTGAGTAGCCTTTCTGCTTTTTACATTGGATCTTGCCTTGAGTTCTCAATATTTTTTTCTTTTCTTTTTTATGTTTTATTTAATCATTTTTTACACTCTAGATTTTATCCCCCTTGAGATATGCCCTCTGATTGTTTCACACCCCATATCTCCTCCCCCTTCATCTCCAGAAGAATGTCCCCACCCCCACCCCACCCAACCTCTCAACTCCCTGGGGCCTTCAGTCTCTTGAGAGTTAGTTGCATCTTTGACTGAACCCAGATGCAGAAGTCCTCTGCTGTATGTGTGTTGGGGGCCTCATATCAGCTGGTGTATGCTGTCTGGTTGGTGGTCCAGTGAAAAATCTTGGGAGTCCAGGTTAACTGAGACTCATACAGGTCCTCATACAGGGTCACCCTCCTTCTCAATTTCTTCCTGCTTTTCCCTAATTCTACCACAGGGTCAGCAGCTTCTGCCCATTAGTTGGGGGCAAATATCTGCATCTGACTCCTTCAGCTGCTTATTGGGTCTTTCGGAGGGCAGCCATGATAGGTCCCTTTTTGTGAGTGCTCCATACCCTCAGTAATAGTATCAGGCCTTGGAACCTCCCCTTGAGCTGGATCCCACTTTGTGTCTGTCTCTGGAACTCCTTTTCCTCAGGTCCTTCTCCATTTTTGTCCCTGCAGTTCTTTCAGACAACAACAATTATGGGTCAGAGTTTTTGACTGTGAGTTGGCAACCCCCTCTCTCACTTGATGCCCTGTCTTTCTGTTGGAAGTGGGCTCTACAAGTTCCCTCTCCCCACTGTAGGTCATTTCATTTATGGTCCCTCCCTTTGAATCCTGAGATTCTCTCACCTCCCAGGTCTCTGGTGCATTCTGAGGGGCCCCACACCAACCTCCTACCTCTTGACTTTGCCTGTTCCCATTGTCTCTGCTGGCCCCCAGGGCTTCAGCTCTTTTCCTCCACTCAACACTTGATCATGTTCTCCTCTTCCCCCTCTCTGTACCCTTTCCCTCTCTCCTTTCCCCTTCCTGTGATTGCTTTCTTCTCCTTCAAGTGCGTTTGAGGTGTCCTTACTTGGACCATTTGTCTTAACTTTTTTGAGTTCTGCAGACCGTATTCTGGGTATTCTGTGCTTTTTTTTTTTTTTTTCCTCCAACCTTAATAATTAAGTATACTGTGTAAACTGAAATAAACCCTTTCTTCTACACATTTTGGTCACTGTTTATCACAGCAACAAAAAGTAAATTAGCATAGTGACACATGGGTAATACTGCTTAATTTATAGACTGCTCCCATAGATTTGCCAACACATGTCTATCCACCTGAGATAGAAAGGACAATGAAAGATTGAAGGAGAAATTACATCGAAGTCCTACTATGTTGCTGAGGTTATATCCTGGAACATGGCTGAATGAAAGCTTACAGGACATGGCTAAGTGTTTACTTAAAGAGCATGCCTGAAGGCTACATACTGGGACATCAGTATGGGGTTACTCCCAAAGCTCCAGAGTTAACTGTAATAGCATGAGAAACTTACTGTCAATTGAATAACTGAAGAAAAGTGTGTCTTGTCCCTGAGGATGGAGGACAGAGGATCTAGGTACACATTGAGTATTTTGAGCTACATGGGCCTCGTGAGCCCTATAAGTGCCCCTTGCCTTCCAATGACAATGACAATGTAGATTAGCCCTGGTCTTATAAGGTGTCCTTGATGGTAATCAAGGCTACTCTGATTTCAAGATGGCTAAAATCATGTAATGCTAATGTTACTTGGAGGACAACATTTCATAACACTGCTCTGCTTCAAATGAATGAAGTCCAGTTTGTATGTTGTCTGTTTAACAATTGTTCTGATTAAACTTCCATTTTTTCACTCTGTGTATAATAATAATAATAATAATAATAATAATAATAATAAACAACTTATTGAAGCCTTTTAGAAAATTTCAAGTTTCCCCAAAACATCTGTGTCCTATCTGTTTAAAATGCTATTAGAAAGAGCACTTGAACCCAAGTCGTGTGCCTTGAATAAAGTGAGAAGCTTCGGTGTATGACATAGCTTTTCTAAAGGGTTTCTTGGATCACCTTCAGGCCTTCTGAGATGTCATAAGCAGATGGTCTCCAAACTGAATGCACTCCTATGGCTTTCTCCACATCTGTTCTGTGAAACCTGTTTCTGTTAATGTTATCCTGTCTCTGGTTGTAAACTTCTGTTGTTAATTATTGAAACAAATATTAAAAATTATCATTGATCTCTTGGACCCACTTTTCATAAGAAAACTTTTGGCCAGGCTCCCTCATGATGATTTCACTCACTTTTTAATAGAGTTTAGTGGTGTATGGACTATACCAGTTTATCAGCTTATTTAAAGTCTATTTCTTGTACCAATATCAATCATTAAGATGTGGTATGGTCTTATGGGACTTATACTAACCCAAAGGATAATTGAGCATCTATATTTTCAGAATTGGGTATCCAGTTTCTCCTGTCCTAACAAGAACAGAGACATAGAATAATCTGCAATAAACAGCAGTGACTATTCATGCAGGCAATTATGGGCTAACAATGGTAAAGTGATACTAAATATTCAGAAATGTTTTCCAATAACTACTTACTGGTCTGTCAACTTAAGCAATAGTTACAGTTAGCCAGAAACATGCTTGTATTCAAACCTGTATTTAAAATTTTGGCTGCCTTTCTTCCTGTACACTTAAACAAGTTTTTAGACTTTTATTACTGAAATATCCCCTTTGTTCTGAGTTCTTTTTAGAGATGCATCAATACTTACTAATAAGCACGAGATAGCAATTTCACCTTTATATCTTAAATTGGTAGAAGTTACTCACCTTGAAAACATGGACCCAGAATGTAGATCTATTCACAGCATATTTTGTGTGTGTGAGTTATTAGAACAGGAGTTTTCAGCAGCGTTCGTTGAATAATCTGAGCCATGTATTCTTGCACATGGAAAAGAAAACATATGGACTATTGTTCTGTGTTACTAACGTAAATGCACTGGTTCCCATGAGATCCATGGTAACAATTATTTGAGGTTACAGTGGTGACAAGAGTTGTAGTTTGTCCCATAACAATATGTTATGAATGTATTTCTAGGAACTTACATTTTTTAACTTTCTGTGTCTGTTGAAACTGTGACATTTAATGGGATAGTGTCCAAGCTTTTGCAGTAATATTCTAATTAACTCACAATTCGCCAGGGATTCTATTATTACAGATAGAAGTTGTATTTCATGGACTAATATGAAACTCTATAACCACAGGTTGAGAAATCTAAGCTTCATGTCAACAATTTAGTTCAGTACTCATGTATCATTAACAGGATAAGGCAGGTGTCGAAAGGCCCGTGAATTCCTTGGCTGGTTAGCTACCAACACTTCTAATGCAAGGTATTACTTTCTAATCCCTTGGAGAAATAAACAATAATTGGAAAAAATTAAATTTTAAAGCTGAGAGGACATGGAAATAACAACCATAAATATAAAGTTTTCTCAAAGAAACTGTCTTATTTAATGGAATTTGGAGAGATAGTGATGTAGTATGCCATATTGTGCCTAAAGAAGTGGAGTCTTTTCATGTGTCATTGAATAAGTGGCTGTTTGATATGCAAGGAAAACCTCTCGCAGACATGTTACTAATTCCTAGAATCACACAATTGAGATACTGAAATCATCAAGGCTATATCTCAGAATCCATGGGACTGCGTCATGGGACACAGTGCTGTTTTGAATACAGGTTTATTGACAGCAACTAAACTGACTTTTGGAAAATCTACAGCTGTATGTTCATTTGAAGTTTATTAGCTTAGTCTCTTTAGGATGAATCCAGTAAATGAGATAAGGCATATTTCTTTAGACTAAAAATTAAATCTTCTAAATGGAATTCCAACACTAAGAACAGCCTTATTTCTGTATCATACCCATGTTTTAACTAAATGAATGTTCTCTTTTCTAAACCAACACAATATCCTGGATTTCACTTATTTAAAATATTTACTTCTTATATATTTAAAATCCTCAGGACTTCACACCTCAGCAAAGTCTCATGCACATTTGTTGATCATTCTCCAGGTATTTCTTAGTTGATCACTACAGTGTTTACGGGGAATATCAGTCATAATTACGGCTTGGAAAACAAGTAAGTTCTCATAAATAAGAAGTATTTATCTCTATCCTGTAGGTAACAAACTAACTAAATTAGATTTTCTAAAGTATTATCTTGAGTGAGTTTCCTATGTCTCACCAGTTACCATCTATGTCAGGACTTCATAAACTAGTTTTACTTGTGAGTTCGATAAATCAAGTAAAAGTTTATACATCTCTCATTGCATAGAAAATACAAAATACTATATAAATCAAACATATGACAATATTAAATATATCATGGTTCCTTTGTTTTGGGGGGATGGGGACTTGAAAGATGGATTCTTGATTAAGAGATTTCACTGCTCTTCCAAAGGCTCTGAGTTTGGTTTCAAGCACATCCACCAGGATGCTCACAGATGCTTCCAAATCTAGCTCCATGCAACTCACCACTTCTGGCCCCTGGGGGAATTGCTCTCAGGTGCACAAGAACACACATACACATACTTCAAACTAAATAAATCTGAATAAAAATAATTGTAAGTTGAAAACTTCTCGGTGCACACTTCATGGTATTATCTGGTAAAATAAGAACAGGTTTGTATACTAATAATTAGATATTTTCATTTATTTCTATGTAATATAAAATCTTGGCTGAATATGTGATAATATAAGTTACATAGAATCTTCAGTGTTTCTTTGAGTAATAAAAAAAAAAAAGGCAAGTAGAACTTCCGCAAAAGTATATCAAAGGTCACCTCTCAATTTCAACGATCTCTTTAAACTCCATATTTATTAAAACAGACTTTTCTTGATTATATTATAAGAAGCATTCATAGGTAGAATCCATTATTCGCACAGGTTTAGAAGTAAGTGACTTTTAACTGTGAAGTTTTAATCAGGTTAAAGTATCTGATACCACTGAGAAATACATCTAACTCTGCTGACATGTTCACTGTAATTTCCTTCCACATGGAAAGTGCAGTGTGTTGAACTGGTATGTTCGCTTGCCTCAGACTTATTGATGCTTAGAATGTTCATTTGCATATATGTATGTGGACATATCTTCAGGTTTTTGTTAAATGTCCCATTCTCAGGTAAAACTTTTCCCTATTTTCATTTGTCAAATTATACAGCCACCATACCAGAATTATTTTTCTCTTCCTTTCTGAATCTTTTTGATAATGCTAATCATTTATTTGTTTATTCAATATTTCACTTATTACATTGACTTCCTGAGGTGCATGATGCCTATTACAAACTAAATTTCAGAGGGTGAACATTTTGCAGATTATTCTATAGTACCATATTACAACAGTGGATTAGGCCCAGAGAAAAATAAATCTCTAAGTGAAATATGTCTCTTTAGACTTGTCTCTTTAATGCCCTCAATATTTTCGAGATTCACTTACCAAATAGCAATTTCCAATTACTGAAACTGTAAACATTCCAAACTATTGAAGCATTATAAGAACTGGAGATCCACAGATTTTTATACTCCTGGGTCTCTGTTTCCAAGAATTTCTATCT
Source organism: Mus musculus (assembly GCF_000001635.26). NCBI lineage: Eukaryota > Metazoa > Chordata > Mammalia > Rodentia > Muridae > Mus > Mus musculus. Next base: position 96,100,737 of record NC_000078.6, on the reverse strand, counting down.
TTGTTATCAGTTCTCTTGAACATTTGCCATTAAATAAATGCTCTAAAATAGATATACAATAGATATACAGTGTCTAGTTTGTTTAGATCAGAAATTATTTAAAAGAATATAGTATGTTCTGGTTTATTTGTGATATAAGATTAAATTAAGATATTTTAAAATATCTAGAATACATACAGTGTCATGACAGCAATGGAAATGTGACCTCAAAACTAGGTTTGCCATTTTATTCAATTATTTTCCTGGGCTAATCAATCCTAAATTTCGTACAAATGAACCTTTTCCTAATATAATCTGTATTTTTCCTTCTCCTTTCTTTCTTTATTCAATATTGCTTTCCTGACCTATCCTAATATTGGCTTAGGACAGTGTACCTACTGTGTTCTGCTGATAGCTATACATTGCTTCTTTTACTATGCATCCATTCAGCCTACACAATGCTCTCTTTATAACAGAAACAAGCAACACTAAGTGACTAGATTCTTTAAATAGATGTGGGAACTGAAAAATGTGCAGAGAGGGAGAGACTTTGGAATATGCAGTTCTAACTGGGATGTCTTCATCACACCTCTCCCTTCAGGGATCAGGGAGATATGAAGAGCCGAGGCAGGAAGATTTTAAGAGTCATAGGGGATGGAGAACAGCAAGGAAACTATATCTTCCAGACACAACAGGACGGATGCACAAATGAACTCATAGAAGCATGACAAAATGCCCAGTACAGGCACAGATCCAAGTCAGATGGGATCCTAGTACTAAAAGTGAAGAGTGAACTTCATGGCCAAGAACAGGTCTCTAATTGATGACCATTTGCAAAAATAAAATCAGGTTTCTTACATGGAGTCTCAAGTAATATTACATCCTGTGCCCAACAGTAGAGGGTAAAATAAATTTAAATCATGGTTTTATACATTTCTGTCTTAAATTGCTTTGTTTGAGAACTTGTTTTTAATCTCACGGCTCTTTTGCTTTTATGTAATACTTTCTGATTCTGTGTTTTTATGAATTTGTGTGTATGTGTATTTCTTGTGGGTTTTTCTCTACTTATTTGTTTTTATGCTGGTTTGAGTTTTTATTTTTGTTTCATAAAGACAGAGAGAAAAATGACATAGAGTAGGAAGAGTAGGGTGGTGAGAAAGATCTGGGAGGAGATGGAGAAGAGAAAAGCTTGATCAACATGTATTATATGAATGCTTAGTGGAAGTAAAGAGAAAAGCAGAACAAAGTTGAAAGAAATGGGGAGGTGTTGGTACAATGGATGCTAATAAATAAATAAATAAAATGTTTTCTTTTTCTTCTTTCTTCAAATTACCTTAAGGTATTGACAGTCTGTGAGTATAAAATTATAAATATGTTTTCCAAATATTGACTTAGTATTAACTTGTATTGAATTGTAATAATATTCCATATAATATTTTATTTGATAACTTCCAAAAAGTATTGTGCGCATAAAGGTACTTGCAAACCTTATCAAGGCAACAGGTTCTTCCCGCAGAATGAAGTTTTGATTGCTTTAAATATATACCAGCGTTGCTTTCTTGACTAAGCAACTGTCTGGAATCTCACATTTTAAGTTTCTTCCTACAGTCCATAAACACTGCCAGAATTTCCCAAGTGACAAATTATATCTTCCCATGGGAACTAGATAGTTTGTCTTTGTCCCTAACAGGTTTTCTTCTGACATTATATAGAATGTTAGGTTTTATTTCTACAGAAATACAAGTGTTCTTGATTTCCAGAGAGGATTTTAGACTTCCCATCAGGGGGATTATTTATACTCTATGATTCCAGCTAATAGGATACCACATTCTTTGGTGTATGTGTCAGAAAAGGAGAATTCAAGAGGGACAATAAATATATTCATTCTTGTCTCACCCTGAGGTTAAAACTAAATATAATATTTATAAAATGAATGTTTTATACATGCTGAAATTCACACTTTTCCTATTATGGTTAGGAAGCCAAATAGTGCAAGTCATAGCTCACTGTATTTGACATTTGTGTACATGATATGGAAATGTTCATCTATTTGTGCAAATATACCAACATCTCCGTGCAGAAGGATGAAAGATTACGCACTGCTAAGCATGTTATTCTCACATACACACAGGCTTGTGCAGCTGAAGCAGTGTGACCATTTATATACAGCACTTATTATTTTTGGCTTTGTAGTTTCACTGGATCTCTGTATATGTTCATTTATAATTTCTTGATGTACAGAAAGAATTTTCCATTTTTTTATTTGTTGGTCAAATTTAGCCCAATTTTCAGCTTATAGAAAATATTTCAATATATGGATCCTTGGGTGATCAAATTGCATAAGCCTGTGGATGAAATAAAGAGAAGCCTGCTGGAGAAAGGCTCAAGAACTTGGCATTTACAACAGTACTTGTGTTGTTGATCCTTGTAGCTTTTTGCTATATACAGGAGGGAGATGGATTTGAAGGCTCTGCTTTTCCTTTCCAATTCAATGATATATTTTTCATTTAAATTAAAGACATGTTGCTCCCTCAATAACAACCATGATGGAAGCATAGGGACACCATACATCTAAGCAGAAGCATTCAGGGAGAATAAGATTCGAATCACATGCATTTGCATACTGCAGCATTCGTCTTGACAAGCAACATTTTTCAAATTCAATGCAGAATCCTCAGGTTGTTGATCACAGAGTGAAACTCTCTACCCTAGAGGAATAGCATTGTATTGTACACACATGTAAAACCCTCGAAGGGCTTCAGCAAAGTGACATGCCTAATAGAAGCCATGGGCTACATCCAGCAATGTGTGTGCAAGAGCTTTGTGTCCAGCAAGAAAAAATCAAATGAGTTAACATTTTGTGCCCATAGAAATTTTATTAGCTATTCTTTCTCATATTTTTCTATTCCAGTTTTCAATCAAGCACAATTCAAAGCTGAGATGAAGTGGCTAACAGTCACTCTGATTTAATGTTTCATAAAAGCTCTTATGAAAACAAGAATATCCTTGAGGTTCTTCACATGCCCCAACTCATGGCTACTTCAGATTTCCATTCTTTCTCCTGTACCTCCAGCCCTCTTTCCTGTCTCTCTCCACAGCTGATCCTCCATCCCCCTCCTCACTCCTTTCCCACCCAGTTCACTTCTCCCCTCTGCCTCCTATGACTTTATTCCCTCTTCTAAGTAAGATTCAAGCATCCTCACTTGAGCCTTCCTTCCTGTTTAATGTCTCTGGGTCTGTGGTGTATCATAGGTATTCTATACTTTATGGCTAATATCCAGTTCTCAGTGAGTACATATTATGCATCTCCTTTTGGATCTGTGTTACTCAAGATGATATTTTCTAGTTCCATCCAAGGAAAATACCTGAGTGGAATAAGAGACAGTAGACAAATGGTGGGGGGGGGGGGTTCAGGTATGGTGACAGACAGGAGAGAAGTCCAGCATACCAAGAGAATGAATGGAAATCTGCAGTTCCTAGGGGTGGAGTGGGGGGAATCTCTAGGAAGTCCTAGTAACCTAGGATGGGGGAGGCTCCCACTAGTCAGTGCTGGTGATGTTAGCAGAGATGCCTAACAGTGGGGGTGTGGGACATGAAGAGGCTACCACCTATAGCCAGGCAGAAAACCCAGTGGCAGGAAAAGGACACCAACTCATGAACAAAACTTTGGCCCACATTTTGTCCTATCTAATAGCAATGGAGGGACAAAGCAGAGACTGTAGGTATGGCAAACCAATAACCAACCCAACTTGAGACCCATTCTATGGGCAAGCATCAATTCCTGACACTAGATAATCTGTTATGCTTGCAGACAGGAACCTAGTATAACAGACCTCTGAATGACTGTACCTATAACCAAACATTGGATGGAGGTTCTTGACTCTTGTGGAAGAGTTGGGAGAAGGATTTAAGGCTATGAAAGGGGTAGGAATTCCACAGGAAGATCAACAGAGTCAACTAACATGGACCTTTGGCAGCTTTCAGAGACTGAGACAGTAAGCAAAGAGCAAACATGGGATGGACCAAGCCTTCCTTCACCACCCCCTCCCCTCGCCAAAAACCCCCAAACAAACAAACAAAAAACCAATGACACTAGTCACCATAGGAGACTATACAACTAACCATGCAGAGGAAAATTGACTTGCCATGCACCAGAGTGGGAAGATGGGGAGGAGGGAAGGCCAACCCTCTCAAAAGAGAGGGGGAAAGTTCAGGACAGGGACTCTGTGAGCAGGGAAACTGGGATGGGGGCAGAGTGTTTGGGATGTAAATAAATAAATAAATAAATAATTTTTTTTAAAAGAAAGAAATAGAAAATAGAAAATGTGTTAGTAAGCTATTATAATAGAGTCATTTGCTCTTTACCCTTTCTTTCCTTTTACTATTTGTGGTCATAATCAACTTTTCTGTTAAACCGCAGTGCCAAGAAAAAAAAATCCTAATATAATCAAGCCAGATCACTGTTATTGTAAAGTATTCTGTGGTGGATTGAATGAAAATGGCCCTCATAGGGAGAGATAATATTAAAGGTATTAGAGTAGGTGTGGCTTTGTTGGAAGAAGTGTCTTGCTGCTGGTAGCCTTTGAGGTTTCAAATGCTCAAGCCAGGCCTACTATTAATCTCTCTTCCTGCTGCCTGTCAATCTGGATATAGAACTCTTAGCCTACTTCTCCAGCACCATGAAGACAATGGACTAGACCTCTGAAATGTAAGTCAGCCCCCAATTAAATATTTTTCTTTGCAAGAGTGCCTTCATCATGGTAACTCTTCATTGCAGCAGAAACCACAGTTGAGACATATGCCTTTGAGTTTTTACATGCATGTAGAAAGTGTTATGTGATTTTGGAAACATCTTCCATTCTAACCATTTATATGGGCAATTTATGCAGTATCATATTCTGAGAAAGATAAGCACACCAATATTCTCTGACATAGAGGATACATGCTTTCATAAGATACTCTCAAACTGAGAATGGATACAGAATATATACATTTACACAATGGAGTACTATTCAGCTAATAAAAACAAATTCTTAGGCAAATGTATAGATCTGGAGGATATTATCCTAAGTGAGGTAACCCAATCACAAAAGAACACATATGATATGTACTCACTGATAAGTGGATATTAGCCCAGAATCTCAGAATACCCAAGATACAATTTGCAAAACACATGAAACACAAGAAGGAAGACCAAAGTGTGGATATATCAATCCTTCTTAGAAGGGGGAACAAAATACCCATGGAAGAAGTTACAGAGACAATGTTCAGGGCAGAGACTGAAGGAATGACCATCCATAGACTGCCCCACCTGGGGATCCATCCCATAAACAACCACCAAATCCAGACACGATTGCTGATGCCAACAAGATTTTGCTGACAGGAGCCTGATATACCTGTCTTCTGTGAGGCTCTTCCAGTGCTTGGCAAATACAGAAGTAGATGCTCACAGTCATCCATTAGATGGAGCACAGGGTCCCCAATGAAGGAGCTAGAGAAAGTACCCAAGGAGCTGAAGGGGTCTGCATCCCTATAGGAGGAACAACAATATGAACCAACCAGTAACCTCAGAGCACCCTGAGACTAAACCAACAATCAAAGAAAATACATGGTGGAAATCATGTCTCTAGCTGCATATGTAGCAGAGGATGGTCTAGTTGGCCATTAATGGGAGGAGAGGCTCTTGGTCCTGTGAAGATTCTATGTCCCAGTATAGGGGAATGCCAGGGCCAGGAAGCAGGAGTGCATGTGTTGGTGAGCAGGAGAAGAGGTGAGGGGATGGGGGATTTTTGGAAAGGAAACTAGGAAAGGGGATACCATTTGAAATGTAAATAAAGAAAGTATCTAGTAAAAAGTATTTTAAAAAAAGACACTCTCAAACTAAAATGATGCTGTCCATTCTACAGTCTACTATTTCAGTTTCTCAAAAGGGTGGAGACTACAGGCTATAAAACCCAGTAAGAATCAACTCATGTAGTGAAGTTTATTTTCTTTAGTAGTAACCAAAATCCAATTTATATTTTATTTAACATATTCAGTAGTATTATAGAGATTACACGAATGTGGTTTATCATTCATTCTAAACCATCAAAAGATAAAGTACAAAAAATAAAACATTAAGAATGATGTCTGTAAGACCTATATGTTTTTACTGATGAAACAAAATTAAATGCAAAATTTAAATATATACATGCATACAGACAGACAGACAGACATGCCATGAAAGATAAGAAGCAATTGGATTATTTTATCTTTCCTGTCTTGAGAAATTTAGAAGACACAATGGTGTTATGAGATGCTCAGCCCAGTCCAGCATACCTACAATAAAGTTTATTTTTTTAAATCCAGTTTTGATTTTGATTTTTTTCTATTTTAATCATTCACAGTGCTGCAAAAGCAGATATGCTTAACAAAATAATGAATTATATTTGTTATTGTTTAGAAATTAAGTCTTTTAAAACTCATATTTTTAAAGATTTTTGTTTTGTTTATGTGTATACATGTGTCTGTGTTAATGTCTAATACGTCATGAAGTATTTTGTGCAGGTGCCAGGAAAGCACCAAAAAGGGAGTCAGATCCACTGGATCCTAAGTTTCAGTGGGTTATGAGATAGCCTTTCAGGGTGTTAGAACATAACTTGTGTTTGAGTAAGAGTTGCAAGAGCTCTGAAATGCTGGTCCATCTCTCCAGCACACATCCTTGTTGTAAGAGTTCATCTTACTTAGAAGATTTTAACATGTATCTAATACTAGTGATGTGTAAAATATATTTACATTATATAATATATATATTAAAGTAAAGAGAGCTGATTTGAGATCTGTAAGAATAAAATACTCCATTTAAAATGAAGTCTACTTTTAGTTACATGTAATAAGATAATTTGTAGGGATTTTTTTTTAATTATAAAAAAATGTTTCTTATCATTCTAGAGAGACCCTAATTTTAATATAACCTTAAGCAAAATGTAATTAGGAAGATAAATCAGCAGAAAAGATATGATTTGAAAAATAAATATAGGACTATATCTCAAAAGTGGAGAGCAAAGGAATGAGAATGTTGTTGTTGCTTTGTGAAAACAAACTATTGAAAGTTGAGCTTACAGAGTTGTATATGATGTTTACATTTTCTTCTTAGAATATTGTGTAGTAATCTCCTGGATGTGTGACCTACTATTTTTGATATCTGTATAAAACTGTCTTGGTTCTCTGGACTCACATGCTGACAACAGACCTACATGCTTCACAATGATGAATTGGCTTTTTTTTTTTTCTGTGCTCTGCTCCCCACTATACATGGTATGCAGTACTCTCAACATTTAGATTCTCTGACAAAACAAGAAATTCATGTATTAGGCATCTTTATTTAAAATTCATGGTCATATCAAGGTCTACAATCATAATTTCTCCAAATTTATAATTAAAGGAAAGCCATCAGGGTCCAAAGGGAGGTTTGCTTACTTGTCTACTGACTTATCATCTTCCTGAAGACAAGTGAATCTACCCTTGTGTTGGAACCTATTTAGCTATTTCTCAGAATTCCTGGTTTGTCTCTACTTTCAATATTCCTTAATAAAAACTCCCATTTTTAATGCTGATAATTCCACAAGCTTGAAAAATGTTTAGAATATTTAATATTTGCCATTTTTTCATTCTAGTAGTCACCTATGTCTTATATAAATGTAAATCTCATTTGCAACTAAAGGAAATTTACATCATCCCCCTTTTTCCAGGGCGCAAAAATCCACAAGAAATTTTAAATACTAATTTTTTTCTGTTATGATTATATCCAGGAAGAGTTGCAGGACACAGGGAATTTGGAAATTACTTATTGATTGTAAAAGCGGCCACTGTTAGCTGAAAGAAGAACATATATATGAAAATATTTTAACAAATATGCTTCGTTCATGTTAATGAACTATTCGTTTGATTCCAGATACCTATATTTTATTAAGTATCACCCAAAGTTAATCAACTTCATTAAGTCTTAATATCCTTAAAATTTTAAAACTCTGTGTAGTTTACATTTCTCACACAAAGTATTCTTCACACTAAGATCTGGGACAATTTTCATTCCTATATACTTCCATGTTCTATATTTTTATCTTTCTGCTTATTATACATTATTTTAAGTTTACCTTGTTTAGCACCCCCATTTTCTCTTAAGCTTACATTGCCTGATTCATCGTGGGTACATAGTAAAGTTACTAAATTAAAAATTAACTAAAAGAGATACAAGGTAACCTGGGCCTGGTGGTGCAGGAGTGCAAAGCCAGCAGTGGTTAATGAGAAGTTCAAGTCTTTAGTTGTAAATTTGGGACTAGCCTGAGTATATTGGATAGTGTGGAACAGAGCACAGAAAAAAAGCAAGAAGCCAATTTATCACAGTACAGATTGAGAGAAACATAGAGGTAGAGACAGAGAGACAGAGAGACAGAGAGACAGAGACAAAGACAGTGAGACACAGAGAACCAGAAGTTTAAAGTCTGGTAAACTAAACAGACAACATATAAAATTATCAATATTAAAGCCAATATTGGCAAAAACGATTCCCACCTTAAGTTTAGCAGTATTCAATAGCTCCAAACCTTCCATCACTCCATACAAAGTACATTTTGTCTTACCTTTCACAACTATGTCAACCCACCTCTCAAATTCATTCCACTGCTAACTAAAGAACAGGATGGAGAATTAAATTGTTTTAACTATCATTTCTCTATCAAGTAATTTTATTCAGCTTTATTGCTATATAATGAATTTCATACTAAATGATCAGTAATTCTGCCTATCTTCATAATGAGAGCTATATTGAAGCTACTTAGTAGCTGTATATAGGTAGTTTTCAAAGAACTTTCTGAAGGATATTCATTTACTGAAACTTAACAGTCAAGACCATCTGAAATATGTCCAAAAAACACAAGATAAAAGTACAAAATTGATTAAAAAAAATATTGTTGTGCTGCATTAGGCCTGCCAAGTTTCCCATTGTACCACGTGACAAGCTCCCTTGGGTATCACTTGGCTTGAGAGAAATCAAACCAGAAGGCAAGCTAAACATTCGAATCGGTTCATAATTTTATGTGTTAGAGAAAGACACTGAAGTCACGGAAAATTTCTAATTTTCCTTATTTAAATGAGAGTCCCATTATTTCAAAGAGTTTATTTTGCTATAAGCCATGAATCCAGACTGCTTTTTGACATCACAAGATTTTTCTCTGTGCTATCTCTTCAGAGGAAGTAAACCCAGAACATGAATGGTGTGGATTTGTACACCAGTGTACTTTGAGAAGTACAGAGGAGGCTTGTAGAATGCCAACAAACATTTCTAAAACAATTTTCTGTGACACAATTAAGTTTTAGAAAACCAATTAAATAATGATATATTTTATGGTAAACACACAACTTTATGGAGCATGATTTACAGAGTACATATTTCAAGCTAGATGAAGAATTAAACATAAATTCATGAATGATTTGAAGACTCTATTTCAATTTAGAATGAGAAGCATAATTTGGGTTGTCAAAAATAAATGTTATTGATATGTTCAGACAATACCGCCATCTAGCCAGTTCATTGAAATTTGCAGCATTGACATCCATTCTCTGGAGATTATTAGCATTATTGCCCATTCTTGCTTTCAGTTATAGTCCTAAGAAATAAAAACTTTCTTCTGATGCACCAGGGTGTGTACAGGTGCTCTTGCCTGTGCATAAGCATAAGGCGGCCAGAAATCAGCATCAAGTGCCCTTTGCTCTGATTCACCATCTCATGTTTTTTAAGATAGTCTTTCACTGATCGCAAAGCTCAACATCTCAGCTAGGCTGGCTGGCAAGTGAATTCTTGGAATCTCTGTGTTCACATCCCAATGGTGGATAGTGATACATCGCTGTTACACTAGTGCAAGGGTCCCAACTCAACTCCTTGTATATCTGCAGCAAGCACTTTACTCCCTGAGTCATTTCTGCAGCCTCAGTTTACAGCAATCTTCAGTTGTTCTCCTTGGTTATGGAGTTTAGTTTCAATTTGGAAAAGGTGTAAATACTGTAAAATATTAAGCATATGCTTAATTCTTTTAAATACACTCCTAAAGGTATCCAAATCATATGTGTACATGTTGGTATGTTATACATGTGAATACAAACAGCATGTTGAAGAATATGGTTTAATATGATACTGTTCAGTAATAAAACATAAAAAATTGTTTTACATGCTGTCTCTATTCGTGAGCCATTTGATTCCTACCCTGGAATATTCTCATTCTTTTGTACCTCTGCATCTAACTTAGAAATCTGGCTTAATTTTAAGGGACAGCCAGGACAATTCTTCACAAATTGGTTGTACAAAAGGAGAAAACAGAACCTCTGTTGTCACAACACTGGGCATCAGGCCCATAATAAGAACTGCAAAATAAATTTCAAGTTATCACTACATATCTTTGTTCGCCCTAACCTTTGCCTTCAGAGACTGGATTATAATACAACACTTACCATGTTAACTGAAGACTTGAGGAAATTTATCTTCTGATACATCACAAGTTTCTAAGTACTGAAATAGTTATAATATTTATTTCAGGCTGCAGGAATGGATCAGTAATATGTGCAACTGTAAAAGGATCATTTGGGGAGATTAATTTCTAGAATTGTGCAGACTGTACACAACCACTCTGGAAATCAGTCTGGCGGTTCCTCAGAAAATTAGACATAGTACTACTGGAGGATCCCGCAATACCTCTCCTGGGCATATATCCAGAAGATGTTCTAACCGGTAAGAAGGACACATGCTCCACTATGTTCATAGCAGCCTTATTTATAATAGCCAGAAGTTGGAAAGAACCCAGATGCCCCTCAACAGAGGAATGGATACAGAAAATGTGGTACATCTATACAATGGAGTACTACTCAGCTATTAAAAAGAATGAATTTATGAAATTCCTAGGCAAATGAATGTATCTGGAGGATATTATCCTGAGTGAGGTAACCCAATCACAAAGGATCTCACACAATATGTACTCACTGATAAGTGGATATTAGCCCAGAAACTTAGGATACCCAAGATATAAGATACAATTTGCTAAACGCATGAAACTCAAGAAGAACGAAGACCACAGTGGGGACACTTTGCCCCTTCTTAGAATTGGGAACAAAACACCCATGGAAGGAGTTACAGAGACAAAGTTTGGAGCTCTGATGAAAGGATGGACCATCTAGAGACTGCCATATCCGGGGATCCATACCATAATCAGCTTCCAAACGCTGACACCATTGCATACACTAGCAAGATTTTGCTGAAAGGATCCAAATAGAGCTGTCTCTTGTGAGACTATGCCGGGGCCTAGCAAACACAGAAGTGGATGCTCACAGTCAGCTATTGGATGGATCACAGGGCCTCCAATGGAGCTAGTACCCAAGGAGCTAAAGGGATCTGCTACCCTATAAGTGGAACAACATTCTGAACTAACCAGTACCCTGGAGCTCTTGACTCTAGCTGCATATGTATCAAAAGATGGCCTAGTTGGCCATCACTAGAAAGAGAGGCCCACTGGACTTGCAAACTTTATATGCCCCAGTACAGGGGAATGCCAGGGCCAAAAGGTGGGAGTGGGTGGGTAGGAGAGTGGGGGGAGGTGGGTATGGGGGACTTTTGGGATAGCATTGGAAATGTAAATGAGGAAAATACCTAATTAAAAAAAAACTCATAGAAAATGTATTACCTTTTTGTCTTTTATGACAGGATATTTATATGTAATCCTGGAACTTGCTACCTGCAACTTTCTGGCTTCAAACTTGTTTTGAATTTTTAGTCTTGTGCCCCTGAGTATGATAATTACGCAAATCCTGCAACAATCCCACGTATCCTAGAATTCTGAACTCATTACTGCAACTAGAATTGGACAGAAAGAGATGTGTAAGGACACCCTTACAAGAGTGTCCTTTCTTATAAGCTACTGTGAGCCCAGTCCTAAGGCTGGCTCAAAGTTAATTTCTAAACTCATATAAGTATTACCCACAAAATTAATGCTTTAATTTCTAACATGAAGTTCAAGAGGTTCAATATTCCTGTCATGTCCCATTTATTTCTGTACATCTTTGGTCTTGCTTGTGCTACAATGCGAGTGTAGAGGTCACAGGACAGTTAGAAGTAGTCAGTTCTCTCCTTTCACAGTGTGGGTGCCAGGAGTTGATCACAAGGTTTCAAGCTAAGCAACATTTACTTACTTGTGCTAAACCATTGGTCCTTCCTAGCAAGATTATAATCATACATTATAAAATTGTGTGGGATGCTTAGGTATTTCCAAATATCCCATGGGAAAAAAGATTTCTTTAAAATAAATTTCAGACCCTAAGTACTCCAATAGTGCAAACTGAAGACATTCTTTTAGGAAAAAAGTAGTCACATATGTATTTCTCAGATTAAAAGACGATCAAATCTAAAATTGTTTGAAGGTGAATAAAAATACTGAAAATGATACCACTATATAATTTAATTGATGCATTCTTAGGACCACTAAACAATGAACTATCTTATCCTGAATACATAGCAGATGCGGTGAAATCTTAAATGGCTTTTGCTCTTGAGTGCAATAATGTTTAGCCCTCCTAAACTGTGGAGAAGAGAATTACAAGTAGTGCGATTATTTACCAGTTTAGGAGAAGACTGAAGAGTCAGTGCTGTGGGAGAAACATTTTTTTTTTCATTTGCCTGTTTTTTTTTATTTTATTTTATGTTTAAGTTATTTTTAACACTCCATATTCCATCCCCACACCCCACCCCCATCCACCCTCTGTCTGCTCCACATCCCACACCTCCTCCCCACCCAACTCCGTCTCCACATGGATTTCCTCACCCCCTACTCTATCTGACCTCTAAATTCTCCAGGGCCGCCCATCTCTTGAGGGTTAGGTAATCATCTCTGAATGAACACAGACCCAGAACCCCTCTACTGTACTTGTGTTGGGGGCCTCATATCAGCTGGTGTATGCTGTCTGTTTGGTGGTCCAGTGTTTGAGAGATCTTGAGGGTCCAGATTAATTGAGACTGTTGGTCCTCCTACAGAGTCGCCCTAAAGGCCGGAAGAAACATTTTTAAAAACACAATTGAATCATCACAAGGATCATGAGACCCAGTGCAGCCTGCTCAGGAATGCACTCCTGATCCATTGAAGCTCTCATCATTTGGCCCTTGTATTTCTCAATTTTCATGTTCACTATGGATTTTCTAGTGTTTGAATCCCAGTATTTACAGAAAACACACCAAGTGGAGTGTTTTCACTAAAATAAATAAAAGAAAAGAAAAGCCTGTTGCTCATTGTAGTGGTTATTCCTGGTTGTCAGCTTGACTCTATCTGGAATGAACTACAATTCAGAACTGGAAGGCTCACCAGTGATCCTAATCTGGAGGCTGGGAGATACAAGTTTCTGACCTGGATCTTGGCATGGAGATTTTAAGGCATAGTGGCTGTGAATTCCAGAAGATGAAGACAGGGAGATCTCTGAGTTCAAGGTCATCTGGGATTAAAGGCGTGGTGGCACACACCTTTAATCTGGGCCACACCTTCTTCTGGAGACCTACATAAGGACATTGGAAGAAGGAAGATTTATACTCTCTCTCTTTCACCCGTTTCCCTTGTGGGACTGAGTAACTGCTAGATCCTTGGAATCCCATTCACAGCTGCTGCTGACCGTTATTGGGAGTTGGACGGCAGACTGAAAGTCATCAACAAATCCCTTTACTATATAGAGGCTACCCACAAGTTCTGTGACTCTAGAGAACCTTGACTAATACATTCATGAACAACTATCTGGCAATAAATTTATTCCAGATGTGTCCTTTCAAAAAAAGCATATATTCAGAACTTAGGGAAAAGGCAAGTTAGATGGCAGAATGTGTGTGTGTGTGTGTGTGTGTGTGTGTGTGTGTGTGTGTGTGTGCGCGCGTGTGCGTTTGCGTGTGTGTGTGCATGGCCAATTCTGTGCAGAGCAATGGCTTTGTCTTATTTTCTTTCTTATAAAGCTAGAGTGAAGATAGATGTTTGCATGCATTTTCCAGTGTCAACTTCTTGAAGAACAACTTTTTTTTGACCATTCACAGTGGGGTGTCCTTCAGATGCTAAATGTTTTTATTATCGTTAATTTTTTTTTACAGTCTAGTCATTATCTCCTTCACCTTCTGCCCTCCCACAGTTCCTCATCCCATTCCTCCTCCTTCATCTCCAAGAAGATCTACCCACCCCCACACACTACTCCACAACCCACCGGACCTCCCCATTTCCCTGGGTCCTCAAGTCTCTAGAGGGTTAGGTGCATTTTCTTTCACTGGAGCACACTAGGCAGTTCTCTGCTGTATATGTGTCAGGGGCCTTTTATCAGCTGTTGTATGCTGCCTGCTGGTGGCTCACTGTCTGAGAGACCTCAGGGATCCAGGTTTGTTGAGACTGCTGATCTTCCTATGGGGCCATAGAAGTCTTCAACTTCTTCCAGCCCTTCCCTAATTTAGTCACAGGGGTCCAGAACTACAGTACTTTGGTTGGGTGTAAGTATCTGCTTTTGTCTCGGGTAGCTGCTTTTTGGGCCTCTCAGAGGGCAGCCATGCTAGGCTACTGTCTATAAGCAAATCATAGGATAAGTAATAATGTCAGGCCTAAGGGCCTCCCATTGAGTTCATTTCAAGATTTTCAAAGTTGTTTGCTCCCATCTTAGAAATATAAATTTTTCCATTGCCTACATTAAACCGACTTTTGCTATTGACACCAGTAGTCAGGAAAAGTCTGATACAAAAGGAGAAAAACTTCATGGCTCTATTCAAAAATTGGATGTGACTCTCTTGAACTAAACACCTGAATACTGAAAGATAGTTTCATGTAGTAACAAAGGTGACACATGAGGGCTGCATGTCAGAATCAATGGGTCATATATGTGTTCTCTGATTATGAACCATATGAAACCAGCAGTTGTTTTTAAAAAGTGAAGACAAACATGAGATTCATTAAACTTTCAGAATTCAGAGTCTAGATTTCTCTCCTTAGAATCACACACTGCAGTTGAAGAAGACCTGTGATTGCATCTACTTCATAAAGGAAAAGCAGAAGTCTGGGTAGTGAAAGTCAAGGCCTTGGGACCATTTCATCAGGTGACATCTTTGAGACTTCTTCTACTGTATGCTCCTATCAACAATGTCCCTGAAGTCTCAAAATCTTGTAGAGGATTTTCAATGTCGGAGTAATTTTTTTTTTTCATGTTAGTTACATTTGTGCTAAAGACACTGGAAAAATAATAGAAAAGACAGCAAACACCTTAAGTCAAAAGTTTGTGGGGAGTCACTTTGTCCTATAACTAAGTAAACTAAAATTAATTATCACTCACTTAAATCATACTTATGGTAAGAGCTGTAGGTATGAACACTGAACCCTTTAGTATATGACAGTTTATACTCTGACCAAAAAAAAAAAAAATGCGTGATTGTGTTATTATACCACTTGCAGAATCTATTTAACTGTTATGATAAGCTGAAGAAAGTATGGGTATGTAGTAATTGGAACTGCCAAGCTAATGTAGTTCCTATAAAACCATGGCACATCATATCTTACTTGAAAATTACTTAGAATATTAGGAAGCCATTTTCATATTTCAGGAAATGCATGAACCATTACTTGTGCCGTGAAACAACCTAAATAGTATTATTATTCATTGTCTCTGAGAAAATTAAGATTAAAGTTAAAATCAGAAGAAGTTTTGAAAACTTGTGTCAGTCGCAATCAGCTTCTCAGCTTATAGTATGTCTGGATGTGATATTAGCAAATATCTATCTCATTAAACAAGGCAATATGTTGAAACAGAATATAGTGTGCCAGGGTTTTTCATTGTGCAATGTATCAAGACCCAGTGAAGTAAAGAAAGACTCTCAGATTAAAATTCTACACAGCAAACATGTTCCTTGATCTATCACTTTGATTATTATAATAAACTTTAAACAGAAAAAAACAAAAACACAAACAACTCCCATCACCTCCTTTATTAGCTGCATCACTTCCCTGTCAAAAAATGCAAGGATGTAACTACCTAAGAGGAAAATGAATGGTCCACCTCGAGTTCTATTTTCATTAACTCCTTTCTCGGAGGTCAGTAAGGAGAAGACAGTGTTGGTAGTTGAAAGAACCTTGGAAGTTTAAATTAAATCTTCTGAGTAAGTTATGTGGAAACATTACTGTTTCAACACAATTGTGCACACACACACACACACACACACACACACACACACACACACACACACACATAGGCTTGTGAACCCATATGTGCCTAAGCACAGTCAACGTGGAACCATGCACTATTAATCTCCACTTATTACAGGGGGGCTTTTACTGTGTTAATCCAATGAATGTACTTTAAACAGACAGTGAACCATAGAAAGATCAATTGTAAAATCTATGCTAAGAATTTAACGTCATGGGTACATAGGGAAGCAGGCTACCCGGGCCTGATCTGAGGCACAAGTCCCTTCCGCTCGACTCGTGACTCGAGCCCCGGGCTACCTTGCCAGCAGAGTCTTGCCCAACACCCGCAAGGGTCCACACAGGACTCCCCACGGGACCCTAAGACCTCTGGTGAGTGGATCACAGTGCCTGCCCCAATCCAATCGCGCGGAACTCGAGACTGCGGTACATAGGGAAGCAGGCTACCCGGGCCTGATCTGGGGCACAAGTCCCTTCCGCTCGACTCGTGACTCGAGCCCCGGGCTACCTTGCCAGCAGAGTCTTGCCCAACACCCGCAAGGGTCCACACAGGACTCCCCACGGGACCCTAAGACCTCTGGTGAGTGGATCACAGTGCCTGCCCCAATCCAATCGCGCGGAACTCGAGACTGCGGTACATAGGGAAGCAGGCTACCCGGGCCTGATCTGGGGCACAAGTCCCTTCCGCTCGACTCGTGACTCGAGCCCCGGGCTACCTTGCCAGCAGAGTCTTGCCCAACACCCGCAAGGGTCCACACGGGACTCCCCACGGGACCCTAAGACCTCTGGTGAGTGGAACACAGCGCCTACCCCAATCCAATCGCGTGGAACTTGAGACTGCGGTACATAGGGAAGCAGGCTACCCGGGCTTGATCTGGGGCACAAACCCCTTCCACTCCACTCGAGCCCCGGCTACCTTGCCAGCTGAGTCGCCTGACACCCGCAAGGGCCCACACAGGATTCCACACGTGATCCTAAGACCTCTAGTGAGTGGAACACAACTTCTGCCAGGAGTCTGGTTCGAACACCAGATATCTGGGTACCTGCCTTGCAAGAAGAGAGCTTGCCTGCAGAGAATACTCTGCCCACTGAAACTAAGGAGAGTGCTACCCTCCAGGTCTGCTCATAGAGGCTAACAGAGTCACCTGAAGAACAAGCTCTTAACAGTGACAACTAAAACAGCTAGCTTCAGAGATTACCAGATGGCGAAAGGCAAACGTAAGAATCCTACTAACAGAAATCAAGACCGCTCACCATCATCAGAACGCAGCACTCCCACCCCACCTAGTCCTGGGCACCCCAACACAACCGAAAATCTAGACCCAGATTTAAAAACATTTCTCATGATGATGATAGAGGACATCAAGAAGGACTTTCATAAGTCACTTAAAGATTTACAGGAGAGCACTGCTAAAGAGTTACAGGCTCTTAAAGAAAAGCAGGAAAACACAGCCAAACAGGTGATGGAAATGAACAAAACCATACTAGAACTAAAAGGGGAAGTAGACACAATAAAGAAAACCCAAAGCGAGGCAACGCTGGAGATAGAAACCCTAGGAAAGAGAACTGGAACCATAGATGCGAGCATCAGCAACAGAATACAAGAAATGGAAGAGAGAATCTCAGGTGCAGAAGATTCCATAGAGAACATCGACACAACAGTCAAAGAAAATACAAAATGCAAAAGGAACCTAACTCAAAACATACAGGTAATCCAGGACACAATGAGAAGACCAAACCTACGGATAATAGGAATTGATGAGAATGAAGATTTTCAACTTAAAGGGCCAGCTAATATCTTCAACAAAATAATAGAAGAAAACTTCCCAAACATAAAAAAAGAGATGCCCATGATCATACAAGAAGCATACAGAACTCCAAATAGACTGGACCAGAAAAGAAATTCCTCCCGACACATAATAATCAGAACAACAAATGCACTAAATAAAGATAGAATATTAAAAGCAGTAAGGGAGAAAGGTCAAGTAACATATAAAGGAAGGCCTATCAGAATTACACCAGACTTTTCACCAGAGACTATGAAAGCCAGAAGAGCCTGGACAGATGTTATACAGACACTAAGAGAACACAAATGCCAGCCCAGGCTACTATACCTGGCCAAACTCTCAATTACCATAGATGGAGAAACCAAAGTATTCCACGACAAAACCAAGTTCACACAATATCTTTCCACGAATCCAGCCCTTCAAAGGATAATAACAGAAAAGAAGCAATACAAGGACGGAAATCACGCCCTAGAACAACCAAGAAAGTAATCATTCAACAAACCAAAAAAGAAGACAGCCACAAGAACAGAATGCCAACTCTAACAACAAAAATAAAAGGGAGCAACAATTACTTTTCCTTAATATCTCTTAATATCAATGGACTCAATTCCCCAATAAAAAGACATAGACTAACAGACTGGCTACACAAACAGGACCCAACATTCTGCTGCTTACAGGAAACCCATCTCAGGGAAAAAGACAGACACTACCTCAGAGTGAAAGGCTGGAAAACAATTTTCCAAGCAAATGGACTGAAGAAACAAGCTGGAGTAGCCATTTTAATATCGGATAAAATCGACTTCCAACCCAAAGTTATCAAAAAAGACAAGGAGGGACACTTCATACTCATCAAAGGTAAAATCCTCCAAGAGGAACTCTCAATTCTGAATATCTATGCACCAAATGCAAGGGCAGCCACATTCATTAGAGACACTTTAGTAAAGCTCAAAGCATACATTGCACCTCACACAATAATAGTGGGAGACTTCAACACACCACTTTCTTCAAAGAACAGATCGTGGAAACAGAAACTAAACAGGGACACAGTGAAACTAACAGAAGTTATGAAACAAATGGACCTGACAGATATCTACAGAACATTTTATCCTAAAACAAAAGGATATACCTTCTTCTCAGCACCTCACGGGACCTTCTCCAAAATTGACCATATAATTGGTCACAAAACAGGCCTCAATAGATACAAAAATATTGAAATTGTCCCATGTATCCTATCAGACCACCATGGCCTAAGACTGATCTTCAATAACAACATAAATAATGGAAAGCCAACATTCACGTGGAAACTGAATAACACTCTTCTCAATGATACCTTGGTCAAGGAAGGAATAAAGAAAGAAATTAAAGACTTTTTAGAGTTTAATAAAAATGAAGCCACAACGTACCCAAACCTATGGGACACAATGAAAGCATTTCTAAGAGGGAAACTCATAGCGCTGAGTGCCTCCAAGAAGAAACGGGAGACAGCACATACTAGCAGCTTGACAACACATCTAAAAGCCCTAGAAAAAAAGGAAGCAAATTCACCCAAGAGGAGTAGACGGCAGGAAATAATCAAACTCAGGGGTGAAATCAACCAAGTGGAAACAAGAAGAACTATTCAAAGAATTAACCAAACGAGGAGTTGGTTCTTTGAGAAAATCAACAAGATAGATAAACCCTTAGCTAGACTCACTAAAGGGCACAGGGACAAAATCCTAATTAACAAAATCAGAAATGAAAAGGGAGACATAACAACAGATCCTGAAGAAATCCAAAACACCATCAGATCCTTCTACACAAGGCTATACTCAACAAAACTGGAAAACCTGGACGAAATGGACAAATTTCTGGACAGATACCAGGTACCAAAGTTGAATCAGGATCAAGTTGACCATCTAAACATTCCCATATCACCTAAAGAAATAGAAGCAGTTATTAATAGTCTCCCAACCAAAAAAAGCCCAGGACCAGATGGGTTTAGTGCAGAGTTCTATCAGACCTTCAAAGAAGATCTAATTCCAATTCTGCACAAACTATTTCACAAAATAGAAGTAGAAGGTACTCTACCCAACTCATTTTATGAAGCCACTATTACTCTGATACCTAAACCACAGAAAGATCCAACAAAGATAGAGAACTTCAGACCAATTTCTCTTATGAATATCGATGCAAAAATCCTCAATAAAATTCTCGCTAACCGAATCCAAGAACACATTAAAGCAATCATCCATCCTGACCAAGTAGGTTTTATTCCAGGGATGCAGGGATGGTTTATTATACGAAAATCCATCAATGTAATCCATTATATAAACAAACTCAAAGACAAAAACCACATGATCATCTCGTTAGATGCAGAAAAAGCATTTGACAAGATCCAACACCCATTCATGATAAAAGTTTTGGAAAGATCAGGAATTCAAGGCCCATACCTAAACATGATAAAAGCAATCTACAGCAAACCAGTAGCCAACATCAAAGTAAATGGAGAGAAGCTGGAAGCAATCCCACTAAAATCAGGGACTAGACAAGGCTGCCCACTTTCTCCCTACCTTTTCAACATAGTACTTGAAGTATTAGCCAGAGCAATTCGACAACAAAAGGAGATCAAGGGGATACAAATTGGAAAAGAGGAAGTCAAAATATCACTTTTTGCAGATGATATGATAGTATATATAAGTGACCCTAAAAATTCTACCAGAGAACTCCTAAACCTGATAAACAGCTTCGGTGAAGTAGCTGGATATAAAATAAACTCAAACAAGTCAATGGCCTTTCTCTATACAAAGAATAAACAGGCTGAGAAAGAAATTAGGGAAACAACACCCTTCTCAATAGTCACAAATAATATAAAATATCTTGGCGTGACTCTAACTAAGGAGGTGAAAGATCTGTATGATAAAAACTTCAAATCTCTGAAGAAAGAAATTAAAGAAGATCTCAGAAGATGGAAAGATCTCCCATGCTCATGGATTGGCAGGATCAACATTGTAAAAATGGCTATCTTGCCAAAAGCAATCTACAGATTCAATGCAATCCCCATCAAAATTCCAACTCAATTCTTCAACGAATTGGAAGGAGCAATTTGCAAATTTGTCTGGAATAACAAAAAACCTAGGATAGCAAAAAGTCTTCTCAAGGATAAAAGAACTTCTGGCGGAATCACCATGCCAGACCTAAAGCTTTACTACAGAGCAATTGTGATAAAAACTGCATGGTACTGGTATAGAGACAGACAAGTAGACCAATGGAATAGAATTGAAGATCCAGAAATGAACCCACACACCTATGGTCACTTGATCTTCGACAAGGGAGCTAAAACCATCCAGTGGAAGAAAGACAGCATTTTCAACAATTGGTGCTGGCACAACTGGTTGTTATCATGTAGAAGAATGCGAATCGATCCATACTTATCTCCTTGTACTAAGGTCAAATCTAAGTGGATCAAGGAACTTCACATAAAACCAGAGACACTGAAACTTATAGAGGAGAAAGTGGGGAAAAGCCTTGAAGATATGGGCACAGGGGAAAAATTCCTGAATAGAACAGCAATGGCTTGTGCTGTAAGATCAAGAATCGACAAATGGGACCTAATGAAACTCCAAAGTTTCTGCAAGGCAAAAGACACTGTCAATAAGACAAAAAGACCACCAACAGATTGGGAAAGGATCTTTACCTATCCTAAATCAGATAGGGGACTAATATCCAACATATATAAAGAACTCAAGAAGGTGGACTTCAGAAAATCAAATAACCCCATTAAAAAATGGGGCTCAGAACTGAACAAAGAATTCTCACCTGAGGAATACCGAATGGCAGAGAAGCACTTGAAAAAATGTTCAACATCCTTAATCATCAGGGAAATGCAAATCAAAACAACCCTGAGATTCCACCTCACACCAGTCAGAATGGCTAAGATCAAAAATTCAGGTGACAGCAGATGCTGGCGAGGATGTGGAGAAAGAGGAACACTCCTCCATTGTTGGTGGGAGTGCAGGCTTGTACAACCACTCTGGAAATCAGTCTGGCGGTTCCTCAGAAAACTGGACATAGTACTACCGGAGGATCCAGCAATACCTCTCCTGGGCATATATCCAGAAGATGCCCCAACAGGTAAGAAGGACACATGCTCCACTATGTTCATAGCAGCCTTATTTATAATAGCCAGAAGCTGGAAAGAACCTAGATGCCCCTCAACAGAGGAATGGATACAGAAAATGTGGTACATCTACACAATGGAGTACTACTCAGCTATTAAAAAGAATGAATTTATGAAATTCCTAGCCAAATGGATGGACCTGGAGGGCATCATCCTGAGTGAGGTAACACATTCACAAAGAAACTCACACAATATGTATTCACTGATAAGTGGATATTAGCCCCAAACCTAGGATACCCAAGATATAAGATATAATTTGCTAAACACATGAAACTCAAGGAGAATGAAGACTGAAGTGTGGACACTATGCCCCTCCTTAGATTTGGGAACAAAACACCCATGGAAGGAGTTACAGAGACGGAGTTTGGAGCTGAGATGAAAGGATGGACCATGTAGAGACTGCCATAGCCAGGGATCCACCCCATAATCAGCATCCAAACGCTGACACCATTGCATACACTAGCAAGATTTTATTGAAAGGACGCAGATGTAGCTGTCTCTTGTGAGACTATGCCGGGGCCCAGCAAACACAGAAGTGGATGCTCACAGTCAGCTAATGGATGGATCATAGGGCTCCCAATGGAGGAGCTAGAGAAAGTAGCCAAGGAGCTAAAGGGATCTGCAACCCTATAGGTGGAACAACATTATGAGCTAACCAGTACCCCGGAGCTCTTGACTCTAGCTGCATATATATCAAAAGATGGCCTAGTCAGCCATCACTGGAAAGAGAGGCCCATTGGACTTGCAAACTTTATATGCCCCAGTACAGGGGAATTCCAGGGCCAAAAAGGGGGAGTGGGTGGGCAGGGGAGTGGGGGTGGGTGGATATGGGGGACTTTTGGTATAGCATTGGAAATGTAAATGAGTTAAATACCTAATAAAAAATGGAAAAAAAAAATTTAACGTCATAATTTTCCAGTAACTTACAGTGATATCAAATGTTATTTACCAAAAAAAAAAAAAAATGATTGAACTTTAAAGTAAAAACATAAGCTGTTTATTTTGACAAAGCTATCAATATTTTGTCCTTTTAAAAATTCCTTCATTATTTAATTTGTAGTAAGCGTTTGATTTTATATTCACCCTGCCTGTTTGGTATGAGTAAGTGAGGAAGTCAGCACATCTTTGAATGTTCTGCGCTTTTCCTTCTAAGGTACAAACAGTTGTGTGAGTGTCAGATGCTGCAGCTCTTGAGTGTTTACTCAGATGCTGAGTGTTTACTCAGATGCTGAGTGTTTACTCAGATGCTGAGTGTTTACTCAGATGCTGAGTGTTTACTCAGATGCTGAGTGTTTTTGGAACATTTGCTTTGGTGACCTGGACCTGTGTGCATGAAGACCATAAAACCAACGTATACTTTGGCACCAAAATCAGCAAATACAAGTCTTCTTCTGTCACAAGAGACTAGTATTTAACATTCAAGACATACCATGCATGGTGCATAACTTGTGTAATCAACATCTCTTTGAGAACTTCAATAATTTTTGAGAATGCGGCAATTTCTAAAGGCAGCAGAAGTCTGAGAACATTACTTTTTACTCAATGTATTTTCTAAAGCAACTGAGAATGAAGATGATAGATAGATAGATGGCTAAGCAGTGAAGAGCGTTTGTTGTTCTTGCAAATGACTCAGGGCTGAAGTAGTAGCACATCAAATGTACTCTTCATGAGAAACCCACCTAGTGCACATAAATTCATACTAGAAACACACACACACACACACACATGCACTCAGATCTATAAAAGTAAATTAGTAAAACTGTTGGTTCCTAAAAGTGAGCACTCCATAGAGGCAATTGCCACAATCGCTGACAGATTGAACTCAGTATTAAATACCTGGAACCTTATGGTAGTATGAGCAAACCAATTCTGTGGTTCACATGTGCAAGCAAACATACATCAAAATAAGTAAGTGTAATAAAATGTACAGCAACAGTGCTCACCAACCAATTATCTACTCCTTCAGCTTCTTACAACTATAGCCTTTTAGTTTCAAATTAAAAAACTTATTGATCAGTTTATTCATTTTTAATCCAGAATCTCATATATTCTCCACCTCACAAAATGCACACACACACACACACACACACACACACACACACACACACACACATACACACACACGGCGAGAGACAGAGAGAGACAGAGAGAGACAGAGAAACAGAGAGAGACAGACAGAGAGATAAATACTCATATGCACACATACACAGAGACAAATGCAGACATGCACACACACATAGACACCACACACTTATCACAGACACAACACACACACACACACACACACACACACATATACACACACTGTTAGCTTTTCTGTCTCTATTGGACAGGAGAAGTTGGGAAGGAAAACAGTCTTTGATGAGGTAAAGTTTCCTAAAAGTGATGCTATTATGAACACTTAGTGATTAGTAAATTTAGCATCAGCATGTGGGCCATTCATGTAGAGCACTTCTAACCTAAATAATGTGTCACAAAGTACATGCAGTTTGAGATCAATGAAGGAACCATTGTCAAAGCTTTACATGAAAGTCTAAACAAAATCACCCCTTTGCTTCTAACTCCAGTGTTATTAATCACACTGACTCTCCACATTTACAGCTTGGCTTTGAAATTAATTACCAAAGTCCACAGACATTCCTGAGCCAAGTAGCAGCAGTCTTGTTTCTTGTTTTCACTGTTACACTTAAGCCTCAGGGATGACAGCAGAGTCTCTCAAAACCCCCTCTATATACATATCTGCAAAATGTAAAAATCTGTGTAATCTGTATACTTTAAAAAAAATAAATGAAAATTGAGGGAAATGTACCATGATTTTCAATTGCTTTCAATTACCATTAAACCTTTCGGAGAGTGATTTGCATAATGTTTCATAAACATGTAGGCAGATTAACCTTTTTTAGTTAATTTATTCATTAGCAGTAAAAATTCAAAGCACCTCTTATGAGAAAATAATGTCGTGCTGTTAAATTACATGGAAACATAGCAATTGGGACATACTTGCCTAAGTTTGCACTGTGTCAGAGCACAAAAGGAGTAGAGAGAGAGAAAAAAAACTTTGCCTGTTAACAGAGTGTTGATTAAATTGCCAGTTTGTGAGCAATTAGTGGTATTACTAGAAGATTAGGTGAAGTATTAATTAGAGTTAGGCCAAATGACTCCCGAAGAGAAAGGATGCCTCTACTTACTCTGTTGTAGATGATGAAGGCGGGCTCTAGAACTTGAGACTGTCCCATCAGCATCTTCTCTACTGTGGGACCTAGGAAACACAGGACCCCAGCTCTGGCCTTGAAATGACACATACCTTTAATCTCTTTTATCATTTTATCACAGGCTACATAAAATATTATATGCACTTTGGGGAATGAGAAGTCAGCACACAGTCCTGAAATGGATTGATCCTGGAAGCCACGCTTAACACTAGAAAGTTAGATATTGTCAATGGACATTGAGAAATTAAAGAAAGAATAGAAATTACTCATGTGAGGAGATTGTGGATACTTCACTTACAATGTGAGATGAAATCAAGCCAAATTAAGGAGCACTTGCCTTTTGCATAGAGGACAGAAACTCTCTGGCAAATGGCAGAAAGCTGGTCCTACAAATTGCCCCATTTTAGAAACATGTCACTTACCCATTGTATTAGTCAGGGTTTCTATATTCCTGCACAAACATTATGATCAAGAAGCAAATTGTGGAGGAAAGGGTTTATTCAGCTTATACTTCCACATTTCTGTTCACCACCAAAGGAAGTCAGGACTAGAATTCAGGCAGGTCAGGAAGCAGGAGCTGATGCAGAGGCCATGGAGGGATGCTCATTACTGGCTTGCCTCCCCTGGCTTGCTCAGCTTGCTTTCATATAGAACCCAAGACTACCAGCCCAGAGATGGCCCCACCCACAAAGGGACCTCCCCCCTTGATCACTAATTGAGAAAATGCCTTACAGCTGGATCTTGTGGAGGCATTTCCCTAACTGAAGCTCCTTTCTCTGTGATAACTCCAGCCTCTGTCAAGTTGACACACAAAATCAGCCAGTATACCCATTGACTGTATAGACAGTTTTATTTAATCCAAATAATATATTTTAATAAATCGCAGGCCAACATAATGATGATATTGGTGATGCTGCTGCTGCTGTTGCTGCTCATAATGGTGATTGTGAAAGGATGTTGCTGCTGCTGCTGTTGCTGCTGTTACATCATCATCAAGAAAGTAAGAGGAGTTATATGCCCCAACTTCTTTTCCAGCTCCAGTCCCTCCCCTTTTATATTTAGATATTTTATTATACTGTTTGTTTGTTTGTTTGTTTTTGCTTACCTGTGTCCATTCTTTCCCTTAACAAAATTGTTATTGGTGTGTAATGGGAAAGTGTTTCACAGAAAGAACCATTCACTAGAATTCTTTATTGTTCTTCCTCCTGGAAATCAAGTCATTTCTTTCACAGGTTGTACCCATATGGAAAACCTCTAGGAATTTAATTCATACTTGATCTTTAGGGTTCCTTTAGGGTTCTTTTAATCCTTGTATTACATAGTACCAATTTGCCTGAAAAGATTTTAAGCTCCTAGAGAATTGAACCACTCCCTTATTAAACTTTATAAACTTTCCTATGTCCATCAGGTTATTTTATAGAATTGTCTAATATCTACCTGTGTTTAATGCTAGACTTAATTTACAACCAAACTTCAACTTTATGTTTGCAAAATCAATCTTAATACATTTTTACAAGTTTAAAATTATTTTTATTAAATCTTCCATTATGTACTGATAAAATGAGAGATGATGAACAACCTAATCCTAAAGAGACTTGAGGCCCCAGGGAGTGGGGAGGTCTGGTGGGGTGGGATGGGTGTGGGGACATTTTCTTGGAGATGTAGGAGGAATGAATGCGAAACAGTCCAAAGGCAGACCTGGAGAAAGAGAACATCTGGATTGTAAAAAAATAAAAATATTAATAATAATAATAATAATAAATAAAGAAGTTCCTTCCTAAAACTGTTTATGATGTTGGGTTTTTCAGTAGCAATTAGTAATTTTTACACGGATATTCCTTTATTACAAAGCCATGATAATCCCTAAAAACAAACGGAAGACATATATCTACAGTCAATTGGTCACTTGCTCTAAGAATGACATAGTAATTTAGATAAGCACCTTCCCAAATCAAGCCACCCTTCTGTCTTCTAATAACAAAAGTGCAACTTCCTTTTCTCCTCAAACCAACTTCAATTTTCAAAGTGCATACCTCATCTGGTACACATCTACCTAAGATCTACACATTTACTACCCTCTTATATAGCTCAATTCTCCAACAAATACGTCACTCTCAAGATAGGTTCCAAGTTCTTTATTATTTTTGTCTTACTCAATTAAAAAAAAAAAAACATAAGCCACAGTCTTCATATACACAGTTAAAGTATGTGGATTCACGACCTCATTCATCCTTCCATTGGTGATGAGTGTGTGACCGCCCAATAAACGTTTTGAGGGTAGAAATGGTTAGGCATGAAAAAGGGAATTGTCACAAGATCTTAAGAATGGAGATTAATATCCATGACCCACAAGGTAAAAAGAGAGAACCAGTTCTAGCCTCTATATGCACGCACACACACACACACGCACGCACGCACGCACGCACGCACGCACGCACACACACACACTCACTCACTCACTCACTCACTCAAACACACACACAAACCATCATAAATAAATGATAGATAGATAAACAGACATACCTGGATGATAGATAGATAGATAGATAGATAGATAGATAGATAGATAGATAGATAGAGATTTGGAGGTGGGTATAGAGACAGAGACAGAGACAGAGTCAGATATAGATATGTGTATCTTTATGGATGGTGAAACCAAAGCCCACAAAGATTAGGTAAATGATATCTGATTAGAGAACTATTAAGTTAATACATTCACTGAGAGAAAGCTAGACAATTTGGCTGAAGAGTTCACTGTATAAAGCATCATCAGTACCACTGCACTGAGCAGTGACAGGAAGAAAGCCTACTACAAAGAGCATGCAGCATGGAGCACATAAATAAGAGATTGAATCCGACTGAATCACTTAGACAAACTGATCCTTAAATCTGTGAGCCTAGTTTCCTCTTCTCAGAAGTAATGTAACTATTACTAATTTTTAAAATTATGAGGATTAAAGAACCTTTGTAAGTGCTCAGAAAGCCTCTTGACTAGACATAGTATTTTCATTTAATAAATATAGCAATATGTCCTAAGTATTTAAGAGGTAAACTGGCTCTGGCATTCCCCTGTACTGGGGCATATAAAGTTTGCAAGTCCAATGGGCATCTCTTTCCAGTGATGGCCAACTAGGCCATCTTTTGATACTATGCAGCTAGAGTCAAGAGCTCCGGGGTACTGGTTAGTTCAGAATGTTGTTCCACCAATAGGGTTGCAGATCCCTTTAGCTCCTTGGGTACTTTCTCTAGCTCCTCCATTGGGGGCCCTGTGATCCATCCAATAGCTGAAGTGGGAGTGGGTGGGTAGGGGAGTGGGGGGGAGGGTATGGGGGACTTTTGGAATAGCATTGGAAATGTAAATGAGGAAAATACCTAATAAAAATATTAAAAAATAAAGTGTGAGTAAATTTTGATTAATAAAAAAAAAAAGAGGTAAACTGGCTATGTTGAAGTGGCTGAATTCTATTTTACAAACCCAAGTGTCTATAATTTGTGTTATTGTGAAGCCAAAACCCAATGTATCATGTTAAACCAGCTTAGTTAATGCAAAATTGTCTTAAATAAATCTCTAAAGAAGAGTCAAAATATTGAGGGTTAGGGTGGATTACTGATCATTTCACTGTTTCCTTGAAGGATGCTCAAATTCTATCAGTTGTTGAATCAATTACTATCTTCACTGATATTTCCCATCATAATTCATGAACATTCTAAGGTTTTAGCCTTTGTGTGTGTGTGTGTGTGTGTGTGTGTGTGTGTGTGTGTGAGAGAGAGAGAGAGAGAGAGAGAGAGAGAGAGAGAGAGAGAGAGAGTGAGACAGAGAGAGAAAGAGAGAGAGAGAGGGAGGGAAAGGGAGAGGGAGAGGGAGAGGGAGAGGGAGAGGGAGAGGGAGAGGGAGAGGGAGAGGGAGAGGGAGAGGGAGAGGGAGCAAGCAAGAACCTAACAGTGACAGAGACAGGATTTTTATGTAGTTGTCTGAATAACAATGGTTCTATATGTTTGAATATTTGGTCCCCAGTTATTGGAATGGTTTGGGACGAATTAGAATGTATAACCTTGTTGGAAAAGTTTTGATATATCAATGGACTTGAACTATTCTCCAAAACACATGCATCCTCTCCCTCTCCCCCTCCCCCTCCTTCTCCCCCTCTCCCTCTCCCTCTCCCTCTCCCTCTCCCTCTCCCTCTCCCTCTCCCTCTCTCTCTTCCTCTCCTCCCTCTCCCTCTCCCTCTCCCTCTCCCTCTCCCTCTCCCTCTCCCTCTCCCTCTCCCATGCTAAGATCAAGATGTTAGTTCTCTAGTTCCTCCACTAACAGACTGTAGCAGATAAGTAGGAATGATCAAAAGAGTCAGAGGGAATAGAGGATAGCAGAAGAAACAGGGTCTGCCAAATCACATAAGCAGGACAAATATATAGATTAACAAACTGAACCTGCAGTGGACCCTGTATTGGTCTGCACAAGGTCCTCTGCAATTATGGTATTATATTAACTTGTTTTTGTGGGAGTCCTAACAGTGAGAACTAAGGTATCTCTGACTCTTTTCTCTGTTCTTGGGACTTTTTTCTCTTATTCAGCTTCCTTGTTGAGCTTCTATATGAGGGCTTTTGCTTGTCTTATTTTACCTCGTTCTGTCCTGTTTGACTATTGTCTTTTGGAGGCCTATTCTTCTCTGAGGAGGAAATGGTGGAGGAGTAGTTCTGCAGAGATGGGTGATAGGGGTAGCTGGGAGCAGTGAAGAGAGAAGAAACTCTGGTTGGGATGCACTATGTGAGAGAAAATTCTTTTTTTCCAATAAAAATAAAAAAATAAGTATACAAAAATGCTGCATATAGCTGAGCAGAGTTGAGGTGAAGACTGACGAGAGCTGAGGTGAAGGAGGTGAGTCTGAGTCAATGACACATACTGAAGACGATGGGAGCAATTTAGAAAATATGCAGCAAGCTCACCTGAAGGCTACTGCAAGCTCCTTCGATACCTTCCACCAGTGCCCTACTGGTCCCAAGAAAGCATCTCCTCAAAACCACAGTTCCCAATTAGCTGCCAGTTACTGGGTCAGTAATCCTTGGTCTCCCAAGTAGTCTTCAATTAGGTCCTCCTACAGGAAATGAATTTGCAGCTGTGCAGCATCTGGCATTTACATAGAGATAGCTAGAGCTGTTCCTCCTACACAAAAGGACATGAGATTTTAGATTTTCCTGCCTCTATATAAATATGCCAGGATTAAGGGAACTAATCTTTGAAGCCTAAAGCCCAATTTTAATTTTGCATTATAACCCATTTTCCTTTATATGTCCCAAGACAGGAGAGTGGACACAGACTATGTGGTTCATTTACACAATGGAATACTACTCAGCTATTAAGGATGAGGACATACTGAGTTTTGCAGGCAACTGGAAGGAACTAGAAAATATCATCCTGAGTGAGGTAACTCAGAACCAAAAGGACATACAAGGTATGTACTCACTAATAAGTGGATATTAGCCAAAAAAGAAAAGTACAGAATACCCACGATACATTCCACAGAAATCACAAAGGTGAAATAGCTGAAGTGCCCAAGTGCCTCACTCTCACTTGAGAGAGAGACGAAAGCAATCACAGGTAGGCAGGGAGGGAGAGTGGGAGGGAGGGACATAGGAGGGGAAGTGGACAGGGTAAGGAGTGAGGGGGAGAGGCAACCTGGTTTAGTATTGTGTGAGAGAAAAGAACTGAAGCCCTGATGGCCAGCAAAAAGAATGGAAACAGGCAAAATGCATCAGAGATCTGGGAGGTGAGAGACTCTCAGGACTCAAAGGGAGGGACCTTAGATGAAATACCAGACAGTAGGGAGAGGGAACTTATAGAGCCCACCTCCAGCAGGAAGACAGGACCTCAAGTGAGGGATGTGATTGCCATCCACAGTCACAACTCTGATCCATAATTGTTCCTGTCTGAAAGAATTACAGGGTCCTAGAAAGATGGCTCAGTGGTTAAGATTACCAACTGCTCTTCCAGAGGGCCAGAGTTCAATTCCCACCAACCACGTGTTGTTATAAAAAAAGAAAAAGAAATAAAGAAAGAAAGAAAGAAAAAGGAGAAGAAACCGTTTAAGCATGGTAGTGGTGGCACGCATCTTTAATCACAGCACTTGGGAGGCAGAGGCAGGCAGATTTCTGAGTTCGATGTCAGCCTGGTCTACAGAGTGAGTTCCATGGCAGCCTGGGCTATATAAAGAAGCCCTGTCTCAAAAAAACAACATCAACAACAACAAAAAATAATTATAGGGATGAAAATGGAGAGGAGCCTGAGGAAAAGAAAGTCCAGCAACAGACCCAAAGTGGGATCCAGCTTAAGGGGAGACTCTAAGACCTGACACTATTACTGAGGCTATGGAGCACTCACAAAAAGGGACCTAGCATGACTGCCTTCCAAAAGAGCCAACAAACAGCTGAAAGAATCAGATGCAGATATTTGCACCCAACCAATGGACAGAAGCAGCTGCCCCCCATGCTTGAATTAGGGAAGGTGGAAAGAAGCTGAGGAGAAGGGTGATCCTATAAGAGGATCAGCAGTCTCAATTAATTTGGACCCCCGAGGACCTCTCAAACAGTGGACAACCAAACAGGCAGCATACGGCAGCTGATATGAGGCCTCCAACACACATAGAGTAGAGGACTTCCAGATCTGTGTTCATTCAGGAATGATGCACCTAACCCTCAAGAGACTAGAGGCCCCAGGGAATTGAGAGGTCAGGCATTGGGGGCAGGGGTGGGGGCATTCACATGGAGACACTGGGTGGGGAGGAGGTATGGGATGTAGAACAATTGGAGGATGGATGGGGGAGGGAATAAAATATAGAGTGTAAAAAATAAAGTAATTAAAATTAAAAATATTTTAAAAAGAAAAAAAACAAGTGCTGTGAACATGGTGTATTATAACAATAAGCGAAAAGTAACTAATACAATTACTAGCACATAAATACAACCTGCACAGTTGTTGAGGTTAGTCCCAATGGATCTTCCTCACCACACATACATCTGAAGCTGATGAATCACTGGGGAAGAGAGGGCGAAAGACTGAAAGAGCTAGAAGAAAAGGGAATTTGCTGTGAGATTGTATCTTCCAGAAATGCCAAAAACTCTATCCATACTGTCTAATGAACATGGCTGTCTAACCTTGACCTGAATAAGGACACACTAACAGATGTACTAATGTAAGTGGATGAAAGCTCATGAGAAAATCAGGAGCTCTAAAACTTAGAAAAAGATGATGGTCAACTAAGGAAGTGATTGGCTATCCAAGAGGACCCTGAAAACACACACAGACACACACATAGACACATAGACACACATAGAAAAACACAGACACACACACATATAGACACCCATACATACACAGGCACACATAGAGACACATATAGACACAGAGTCACACATACAGATATAAACACACACACACACACACACACACACACACACACACACACACTCACATACTATGGCCTCCTATTGTTCTTTCAGCTACTAATCTCTTCCCTCACGTATTTGTTCTCCAGCATATTCCTATGACTTTTACATATTCTTGCATGGTACATACCTATAAGTACACATTTGCATACAACACAAACACCATGAAAATATACTAAATAAAAGTGACTCAATTCAAATTTTAATCTTTTTTTTTTCTTTTTACTGAATCACAATTAACGTTTCCTGACATTGGAGAAGAAAGCTTCATATGTTACTAGGGAGATTATGTTTCAAGGGCATCTTATTCCAACTCCTTGATACATAATTAATTTCTCCTCTGAACTATTTTTCATTCTTCTTCTTTTTCACACTGTCTTCATTTGTTTGTTGGTTTATTATGTGTCCATGACTTTGCCAGCCTTGTCTATCTCCCCACATTTTTTTTTCATATTTCCATGAAGACTACATCAGAAGAACTATTTATTGTAAAAGTAACTTTTATGTTGCCTGATGTAGTTATCGTCTCTACGACTTACTGTTGAATAAGCTCACCCTTTCTAGTTCTTTCTGAACTCTGGGTGGCTGGTTCAACTCAGCTGTCCTTGCTTACACTTTGCTCCAAGCTGACTGATGGCAATCTGGCTCCTTTCAGCTTTGCACTGAATTGTTCTGCCTGGCCTCACACTAACTCTGGTGCTTTGTTCTAATCTCCTGGCTCCTTCTTCTTCTCTGGCTTCTTGCCTTTTCTGCTTGCACTGAATTGTGTGAACTTACCAATAAACTCCTTCACTGCACTGACTCTTAACTATCTCTCCCTGTGCTGTTCTATTGAGAGTTGGGCAGATCCTATCTCCGACTCACTCTATCAGATCTTTCTCTGATTCATCAGTTTGTCTACTGCACAGTTAAACATCACTTTCAAACATGGCTGCTTCCTTCTACAAACTAATTTTACCCTAAGGATATGTACTAAAGCAATGTTTGTATTCCAACCACAGGTGTGTGGTGTGTCTGCATTCCAGTCATATCACACGGGCCTAGGTCTTTGGATATGATCTCATGCTGCGTTCTTAAAATTCCGCTGCACCCTATTGTCTGCTTTATTGTCATATGTATAGTGCAAACTAGAGAAGACAAGATAGTCAAAAAACTCTCTGCCAATATTTGTCAAGTTGTTGGTGAAAAGGTATTGCTAAATACCTAATATATGAAAGATCAATGTGGGACCATCCAATGTTAGAAATAAATTGATAGACAGCATGTGTTAATGTGGTCTCAGTAGCTACTGGTGGATCTCAAACCTGATCATGAGTCAAATAAAGCAGGTTAGGATATTGTAGCTACAGATTCCACAATCAGGAGGGGGAAGACCTTGAAGAGAATTGTACAAATGTATGTGGAAGTAGTAAATTTGGGCATTACAAACTAGTCTAGCTTTGCAGAGCACTTAACTCACGTTTATACAATAGTGAGGATTCAGTTCACAATTATACCTTACAATTTTTCATTTGACTGTCCTTACTCCCAATTAGAGTATCTTTGGAGATAGTAGATACCACTGCATGACTTTGAATATTTTGGTTCCAGAGCATAGCATTTTTCTTCAATATTTAGTGTCTTCTTCACTGCGCATTAACCCCACCCAAAACTTAGAAAAGTATTGTATCCCCTGACAATAAGGTGATACAAATCTTACCATGAACATCAAAACCACTTGTTATCAAAATATTAAAAAAAAAAACTTTGTTACTACTGACAATTCAAGTGTTATTATTTTAATCTAAATTTTTGACGTATTTCATTTAATGTATGTTTAATTAATCTTAAAATTAAGTTAAAATTAATCTTAAAAGGATTTTTAATTTCCTTTGCTTTCCAGACAAAGTCATAGCTCTGGCATGATACACTGGGTATGTATGTGTGATGAGTGTCCCTTTATATTTAAGCCACATTTAAATAACAGTTTAAGGACTGGAGAAATGACTCAGTCAGTAAAGAGATTGCCAATATAGCCCAATGGACTGAGATAAGACCTCCAGCGCTTATATTTTAAAAAAAGAAATAAAGTGAAAACTGGTAAATCTAATATGAAATCAATGTATAAGTTATTTAAAAAGCTAGAAATTGGTCCTACTGTGTCATCCAACTGTACTACTCTACACCCAAAGATTGTATATTCAATTATAGCCATACCTGCTCATCCAGGTTTATTGCTGCTTTGTTTCAATAGCCAGAATATAGAAACAGTTTAGATTTCTATCAACTGAAGAATAAATAGTGAAAATTAACTATAGTTGCACAATGAGATATTATTAAACTTTTAAGAAATGCAATTATAAAATTAACAGAATAGATAGAGCTGAAAACTATTATTCTTGAGAAGGTAACTCAGATCTAGAAACACAAAAATCCCATATTATCTCTCATAGCTAGATGGATATCTGTGAATTTGAAACTAGCATCCATATACAGTACGTCATATAAGTAACTTAACATTGCATTTGAATCTAAGTTCCTACTCCATAATAGAAAACCTTTATGTGACATTATTATTGACTGAAGAACTTGTGGCTAGAGAGATCATAAACTCTAAGGGACATTGCATTTTTGTGTGAAATGCTCATTACATTGACTTCAAATGAGTTATTACAGAGGATTGTCTAGTTGGCCATCAATGGGAGGAGAGGCCTTTGGTCTTGTGAAGATTATATGCCCCAGTACAGGGGAATGCCAGGGCCAGGAAGCAGGAGTGGGTGGGTTGGGGAGCAGGGCAGGGGGAGGGTATAGGGGACTTTCAGGATAGCATTTGAGATGTAAATGAAGAAACTATCTAATTAAAAAAAGAAAAAGAAATGAGTTATTGTTATACAAATACATGAATGCCTTTCTCAAATATCATCAGAGAAACTGCAACTACAAGTAGCAACCTAAGCAGCAGCAACTGGTAAACATGAAGAGAAAGAAAAATGTAAAATGTTTAATTTTAAATGGGACATCTGTATCATACCCCCACATCCCAAGGCTCAGAGGTCATTGCAAGAGTAGGTGTGGAAAGAAATGTAAGAGGCAGAGGTAGTACATGGATAAAATAAAATAGTGTCTTCTGGACAAAGTAGGGCAGCCTTCCTATGTAAACTCACAGCACTTGAAGTTGTGTAAAAACCTGTAAGATCTGCATGAAAAACTAGGCATGAGGTCTAACCTCTCAAAGAAGAGCTATTACCAATCAGCTACTTCGGGTAGACAAAGTCAGGTTTTGTTTTTTTTTTTCAAGGGTATTGATTGACGTCAGGTAATCATTCCCCAGAAGGCCACGGCACAGGTGAAAAGAAAAAAACAAAAACAATAGCAACAGCAAAAAGGGATAGGAAGGAAGGAAGGAAGGAAGGAAGGAAGGAAGGAAGGAAGGAAGGAAGGAAGGAAGGAAGGAAGGAAGGAAAAGAAAGAAACAAAGAAAAGGCTAAAAAGGAGAATACAAAGATCTGGGTGAGTAAAGCAAGGATCTCGAATCTGGAAGTTGGAACAGGAGTAAATATAGTCAAAACACGTGGTATAAAATTCTTAAATGCTTACTTCAAAACCAAAGAAATGTATTGGACTAACAGATATGCAGTCTTAACTGTGACAAAGTGAAGACAGAATTTCTGGATCTTTCTGGCCAGCCCCTCTTGGTGAATCAGTGAGGTTCAGCTTTAGGAAAAGAACTTTGTCTAAAAATAATCCAGGTGTCATGGCACACACCTCTAATCCCAGCATTCGTGAGGCAGAGGCAGGCAGATTTCTGAGTTCAAGGCCAGCCTGGTCTACAAAGTGAGTTCCAGGACAGCCAGGGCTATACAGAGAAATCCTGTCTCGGAAAAACAAACAAACAAACAAACAAACAAAAAACAAAACAAACAAACAAACCAAAAAAAAAAAAAAAGCGATTAAAAAGGCACCCAGAATAAACCTCTGGCTACACATTAATACAAATAAAAATGTTCTTGCATTTTGATTTGCATTTCCCTGATGATTAAGGATGTTGAGCATTTTTTAGGTGCTTCTCAGCTCTTAGGTATTCCTCACTTGAGAATTCTTTGTTTAACTCTGTACTCCATTTTTTAATGGGGTTATTTGAATTTCTGGAGTCCAGCTTCTTGAGCTCTTTCTACATATTGGATATTAGTCCCCTATCAGATTTACGATTGGTAAAATTTCTTTCCCAATCTGTTGGTGGGGAATTCAAGCTTGTACAACCACTCTGGAAATCAGTCTGGCGGTTCCTCAGAAAATTGGACATAGTACTTCCAGAAGATCTAGCAATATACCCAGAAGATGTTCCAACTGGTAATAAGGACACATGCTCCTCTATGTTCATAGCAGCCTTATTTATAATAGCCAGAAGCTGGAAAGAACCCAGATGTCCCTCAACAGAGGAAGGGATACAGAAAATGTGGTACATTTACACAATGGAGTACTCAGCTATTAAAAACAATGAATTTATGAAATTCTTGGGCAAATGGATGTATCTGGAGGATATTATCCTGAGTGAGGT
Organism: Mus musculus; assembly: GCF_000001635.26. Classification (NCBI taxonomy): domain Eukaryota; kingdom Metazoa; phylum Chordata; class Mammalia; order Rodentia; family Muridae; genus Mus; species Mus musculus. The sequence continues at coordinate 96,063,403 of NC_000078.6, read as the reverse complement.
AACCCAAACACAAAAGAAGCCACTTGATATGCACTCACTGATAAGTGAATATTAGCCCAGAAAATTAGAATACCCAAGACACAATTTGCAAAAAAAAAAAAAAACAAGAAAATCAAGATAAGGAAGACCAAAGTGTGGATACTTCATTCCTCCTTAGAACAGGGAACAAAACACCCATAGAAGGAGTTACAGAGACAACTTTGGAGCTAAGACAAAAGGATGGACCATCCAGAGATTACCCCACCTGGGGATCCATCCCATAATCAGCCACCAAATGCAGACACAATTACATATGCCAGCAATATTTGCTGAAAGAACTCTGATACAGCTGTCCCGAGTGAGGCTATGCCAGTGCCTGGCAAATACAGAAGTGGATGCTCACAGTCACCTTTAGGATGGAACACAGGGCCCACAAATAGAGGAGCTAGAGAAAGAACCCAAGGAGCTGAAGGAGTCTGCAACCCTATAAGTGGAACAACAATATGAACTAACCAGTACCCCCAGAGCTTGTGTTTCTAGCTGCATATGTAGCAGAAGATGGCCTAGTCGGTTATCATTGGGAAGAGAGGTAACTTGGTCTTGCGAACTTTATATGCCCCAATATAGGGGAATGCCAGGACCAAGAAGTGGGAGTGGATGGGTAGGGAAGCAGGGCGGGTGGAGGGGGTATAGGGAATTTTCAGGATAGCATTTGAAATGTAAATAAAGAAAATATCTAAGAAAAAAAAGTTCTTGCACACACAGTATATGCACACAAAGCATGTACCAACACACAGAGGAAAACTTAAAAATCCAGTAATTTACTGGGAAATTATTTTGCAATATGACATTCTTTAAAATGAAAAAATCCGTACATCCACAATTACTTACCACAATAAAACCACAAGTTTTACTACAATAAAATGTTCTGACATTAAATATTTAAAATACAGTTTAATATATCTGTACATTAATTTGATGTGCAATACATATAAAACTATATTGTACTCTTTGGCAAATAAAGAGTGTGCAATATGACTTCGTAGAAATTCTACCACAACTTGACTCATTTCTACGTATAGCCCATGAAATATTTTTAATTTGCTCCTGATAAAAAGGTTCATCAGTTATCATTTTAGGTTTGCTCAAGGGCCTCAAGCTGAGGGTTGTCCTAGATGACCTTTAAAGATCCCTTCTAGTCCTCTGACTCTGAAATAAATTAAAGTTTTATGAGCACATTATGCATAAGCATCAGTGGATCTGGAAGACAATGAGGATGAAGTCTGTGCTCAGACTCTCCCTTCTAGTATTTATGCTTCCCATTCATTTCATGCATAACTAATTTCATATAGCAATTGGTAATCGCGTCTTGGTAATGACACCACAGGCATCACAAAACAATTGCAATCATGGCTGCAATTCATTGTAACTACAGCTAAATGCCAGCATTGCACTGAAATACCTTCCTGATACACCCAAGAAAAGGATGAGAATAAAATGCACCTATAAAATGGTCACCTTCAACTAACTAGCTTGGAGTCCTAAGTAGTGTTGATTCCTGATTTATATTTTTTTTCTGTCAGCATGAAAGATATAATAATGTTATATTGGGAGGATGAATCCCATAGCTAGAGTTCCTTTACAAAATCAAAGGACATATACTGTCCTTTAGTAACTGTACACTAATGCTACCATGTTGGCTCAACTCTGCCTTGTTTTGCAGATTTGTTGATGCATGTAAGGAGCATGTGTGTTTTCTATTACCTGTTCTGTTTAATGAACAGTTTTAATGGTAAGAATGGAAATCTTGGTCATGTTTAAGACAACAAATTTGGTTGTCCTTTTTTTCTTTTTCCTATAATTCAAAGCCAACCTCTGTCTAACAATAGTAACTTATAAGGATGACTAGGAATGTTTTGCTAACCCTTTATTAATTAATAGATTATTCTGTGCCACTGAGTTCCCACAGTTTTCTTCATTTAGTTCTTTATTCTAAATTTTATGATAAAAAAATTATATTAACAGATGAAATAAATATTTTCTATTAAAAATAACAAACATTTCACCAGAGGCCAAAGAATCCAAATAATGCTTCTGTTGCTATCAAAGATAAGTTCATCGTAACTATTAAGTTAAATAATATGGTTTCAAGTATAATTCAGAACCATAGGTGTGTTAGTCCATACTTTTTGCTAAAGACAGGTACATCATGCCCTGATGTCCTTCTGAATGATACCCTTTACTATGATAAATATCACTGTTCCCCAGATACTCAGAGCATTGCACAAAGATTGGCCTAACAAATAGAGATTGAAAGACTAGCCAGTAGGCAAAGTGTTTTATGTGCAGGCACGAGAAGCTAGGTTCAGTCAGAGCATTCATATAGAAATTCAGACAGAGTTGTAAACTGAGGCAAACCAGCCTAGTGAGCTCCATATTTCAGTGAGACATGTCTCTAAAAGCAGTATGGATAAAGCTTGAAGGCAAAGGAAGTTATGATAGTTCTCTGACCATCACATGCAAGCGTAAGCATATGGAGGTGATTCCGCAGGCACATGGGCACTTTCAGCCACACAGATCTTTTATCCCAACATATACACAGTGAGAAAGAAAATAAAACAGATAATTGTAGTCAATCTTCATTACTGTGTATTCTCTATTCACTAATAAATTCTTTATTCTAGTAGTAAAGACACTGGCTTAGTTAAGATAGTAATTTGGTACAATAGTTCTTTAATCTTCAACCAGTTGAGGAATTTTGGGCGTAAAGTGGCTTTCAACCAATCTGTATGAAAGAACTGACCTGTGGACTTCCTCATTATATAGTATTGATAGTGCTAATATTTAAATGATATTTCTTTGCTTTATTTAACACAAGTCTGTAGTTTGTAAGTTGTGGTGACATAGTTGATCAGTGAGTATATGTGTATGTTGAAATGTTTGGGAGAACAACCTTTGTGATAGTAAATGCTTCCTGTGTGCCAGGTTTACTGAATTACTTTCACCAGCAAACTCCATTGAACCAATATTTATAGACATCTCTCATCAGATATCAATCCTCTCAGTGCCAAAGAAGAAGAGTGAAAAGTAATGTTGAAGATAAATGAGCTAGAAAATTTAGACACATATAGTTTTCACCAGAAAAAAAAAGAACAAAACTGAAAATAGAAAAGAACATTTTGTTTCTGAATGGGCAAACTTAAATGTAAATGAAGAAAATATCTAATAAAAAAGTTAAGTGGAAGAAAAAGAAATGTCTTCTTGAAAGACTGTTTTGTTTAAAAAAAATTGAAAAATATCCTTCACAAAATTACACTGATCAGAAGAATTAGTGACCTCTGAAGTGCCCAAAGAGACTGACAATGAGAACTTCAATTTATGTTAAATACACTAAAGTCATATTTCATGTTCTATTCATGTACACACTCATTGATTCATTTATTTTATGTGTGATTGTGTGTGTGTGTGTGTGTGTTATAGTGTACATGCTAGTCAGAGGACAACTTGGGAGAACTGGCCATCTTTCAGCCATCATAATGCTAGTCTTAGGAATCAGACTCATGTCCCCCATATTTACAGAAAGTGCTTTTATGCTTTGGACCATTGTTTTTCCAATTTTTTCTCTATAGTTTCTTTATAAAGATAAAATTTTACATAGGTATTAGTGGTCATAATACCTTGAAAACATAAAATTGTTAGAGAAAGAAAATCATTTGCTTCTTTTTGCAAACAATAAGGGTATTTTAAAACTACAGTTTAGGGGTCACTATTTAACTCAAAATAACATTTAAATTTCATAACAATTCTCACAATTTTTATTTAAAATTGTATGGATATGGGAAATATAGAATAATTAATCTGCATATAGCTGGATTTAGGTGCAAAGCATATTTTAGCCAGAGAGTAATTATTTTAATTCTTAAATCCTCCCTTCATTTTTATGAACCATGAAGTTTCAGCAATAATCCGTGGGAAACCTGAGCATTGAGCAGTTCTTAATAGAAATAAACTTTCAGCACGAACATCTCAGAGTTCTCCTGACATTTTAATTTCAATAAAGGGTTTGACGAAGCTGTGAGGCTATTAACTCCAGGGAAATGAATTCATGCATTTAGCCATAATTTAAAACTGAATACTGAATGTGTATTTTTATAAGAACCATGTGTTTTTTACTTCCATGTACAGGCTGAGCTTCACTAGTAAGGCTACAGGGCATCAATGTTGCAAGAAGTGAGAGCATCATTTTATGTAAAGTGCATCTAAGCAAGCTAAAAAGAGCTTATTGGATGAATCTTCAGCATTTATATTACCAGTGAAACTTATATAGAATATTTTATCCTGTGTATTCATTTGACACTGAGATGGTTAGTCTTGTTTGTCAATTTAAGTAGTTCTGGAATCAACTAAAAGGCAGCTTGATTTGCAAACGTGTTATGTGAGGGCGTTTCTTGAACCACATTTTTTGAAGTGGAAAGAATCACTCTACATGTGAGAAATACTTTGGAGAGGTAATAGAGACATAAAGAAGATGGAAGAGAGGAACTTTGCTCTTTGACTGCTTTCCTTTCTTGCTTGCTGGAAAGATTTTATATTCGGTAGCTACCACTACTGCCCTCGTTTACCAGTGTTAGATTCATCTTCCTCTGGATTCCATTGTAATCAACAGAAAATTTCCAATAATCCTTTAATAATTCTGCACCAAATTGATACCATTGAGCCATCCAACCCCATGGACTAAGAACTTTCAAAGTCTCAGATTCTCTGGTGTCATCCAAGCATTGTCGGACCATCTGGTCTATCCAGACAATAAAATATAAGATTGCCTGTGTTCCTCTAGAAAACCCTGAATTGTATACATAATATAAAATGGACTTAAAATACATATAAACATGGATTTCTGTTAGGAAAATAAATACCTCATAAGATGTTATGCAAAGGTGTGTATGTAACCTATAAAAAGATAAACCATTTTGTTTATCTCTGCTTCTGAATTATAATGTATGGCAAATATACTTTAGTGATATTGAAGTAGCATTTTATATCACAGGGAAAGAGAAGGTCAGATTACATAGAGGACCCTTGCTGTGGATCTGACTACCACTTCCCTTCTCAATTTGTTTCTTTTTGAGATGATGGGAAAATAGCATCTTTCAATAAAGATACATTCTTCCTACAAGGACATTAGCTTTATTTGGTTTGTTCTGCTATAAAATCCCCATTCTTCTGTGGTCAAATGACACTCCATGATTCCATTCATTATATTAGGAAATAATGAACACAGAATCAAGAGAGAGCCATATTTACTGGATAATTAATTAAATTTATTAAGTAATATAGGATATCTGATAAATAAGTGCCCTGTGTTACCAAATTTTCCTTTCTTCCTATTTGAGCCAAGGATTTTTATCAACAACAACAACAAGAAAAAAAAAGGACTAGGAGGATGGAATCCTCTGGCAATGAGTCAAAGAAGTAGTTTTCCTGCTCATACCTCTACACAGTACTACAGTGCTTCAGCAAGAACTACAAAATACTCATTAAGAACAATATAAAAACAAACAAACCAAAAAAAACAAAAACAAAAAGAAACAAACAAACAAACAAACAAAAAAAAAACAAAAAACCCTGAGCTATACTCTCTGCTTCTTACAGGATAAATATTTATATTTATTCTTACTTTTCTTGGAGGAATTTCTTTCAGGAAAAATTCTCCTAGCCCCTGTGTACTTCTTTTGTTTCCAGGGAAAATGTTACTTTCCTGATCAGTGCCTCTGGGAAAAAAGGATGAATGATTTCAACTGAAAGCTCTTTCTCTACTGTTTTCATGTCTGAATCATTGAAAATGTAATTGGATTAGGCGTTTTTCTCCACATAGTTGTATTACAGTATGATCCTTCTTTGCCTGGAATTAGCTGGTAAAATCTGTGAGACACTGAAGGAAAGTATCAGCAAGGCCATGTAGATTACCAGTCTGTACTGGCTAGTTTTGTGTCAACTTGACACAGCTGGAGTTATCACAGAGAAAGGAGCTTCAGTTGGGGAAATGCCTCCATGAGATCCAGCTGCAAGGCATTTTCTCAATTAGCGATCAAGGGGGGAGGTCCGCGTGTGCTAGGTGCCATTTCTGGGCTGATAGTCTTGGTTCTGTAAGAGAGCAGGCTGAGCAAGCCAGGGGAAGCAAGCCAGTAAAGAACATCCCTCCATGGCCTCTGCATCAGCTCCTGCTTTCTGACCTGCTTGTGTTCCAGTCCCCACTTCCTTTAGTGATGAGCAGCAATGTGGAAATGAAAGCTAAATAAACCCTTTCCTCCCCAACTGCTTCTTGGTCGTGATCTTTATGCAGGAATAAAACCCTGACTAAGACACCAGTCTAAAGCCAAGTCTTATAACTCAACTATTTGTGGAGTATATGATATTGGCACTGTCTTTTATCTCATTGTATACATATCTTTCAGTTAATTTTGAATGGGAATAAAATCATTTATTAATTATTGGTCATCAAAGATCAATGCACCTTCTTGGATATTCACACAGATATCAATTTGAACTTGATGCTGGATTAACATTTCATATCTTCAAAATGCCCAATGAATTATGCTAAGAAACCCCAGTTACTTAAGAGTACTCCTCTTGATCTTCCTTCTGAGCCCAGCAGAGGCTGCTGAGGGCTCCAGAGTGCTCTCCACGCTGCAGAACCTTGGGATCACCTCAGGATCACGGGTGAGTGGAAAGCAGCATCAGCTCCAAAGAACCGGGAGGGTCTTGTGCCAGCAGGAACAGGGACAAAGGAACTCCACCCGACTAGAGGCTGGGATTCATTCAGATCTGGGCCAGCCCCTCCATCTTCTGTGTGAGCTGGGCCAAGGGCGTCTGGGACACCAGAGGACTCTCCATACCCCAGGACCCCTAGCACACCCAAGACCTCCTGATCACCTGAGAGCACGTGGGTGATACAAACAACAGAGCTTCTTGGTCATGGTCCTGTCTGGCCTTCATCCTCAGCCAGGAGGTGGAGCTGAGACCCAGACCCCTGGGCACATTCCTTGCCAGAGGAGAGTCAGCCTACAGGGAAGGATCTGACCCCAGGACTCAGTAGGTGGATCAGAACTCCAGAATGCTAGACACCTGCCCTGAAAGAGGAGAGCTTGCCTGCAGAGAGTGCTCTGAGCACTGGGACTCAGGTGAGAGTAGGACTCCCAGGAATGCTGACAGAGACTAACAGAATCACAGGAAGATCAAGCTCCAGCCAGAGACAGCTTGAAAATTAACACCAGAGATTTCCAGATGGCGAAAGGCAAACGTAAGAATCTTACTAACAGAAACCAAGAACACTGGGCATCATCAGAACCCAGTATGCCTACCACAACGAGTCCTGGATACCCCAACACACCCAAAAAGCAAGACGGGGATTTAAAATCATATCTCATGATGGTGGTAGAAGATTTTAAGAAGTACATTAATAACTCACTTAAAGAAATACAAGAGAACACTGCTAAAGAGGTAGAAGTCCTTAAAGAGGAAGCACAAAAATCCCTCAAGGAATTACAGGAGAACACTGCTAAACAAGTAGAAGCCCTTAAAGAGGAAACACAAAAATCCCTCAAGGAATTACAGGAGAACACTGCTAAACAGGTAGAAGTCCTTAAAGAACTATAGGAAAACACTGCTAAATGGGTAGAAGAAACACAAAAATCCTTTAAAGAATTATAAGAAAACACAACCAAACAGGCAATGGAATTGAACAAAACCAACCAAGATCTAAAAATGGAAGTAGAAATAATGAAGAAAATTCAAAGGGAGACAACTCTGGAGATAGAAACCCTAGGAAAGAAATCAGGAACCATAGATGTGAGCATCAGCAACAGAATACAAGAGATGGAAGAGAGAATCTCAGGTGCAGATGATTCCATAGTGAACATGGACATGACAATCAAAGAAAATGCAAAATGCAAAAAGATCCTAACTCAAAACATCCAGGAAATCCAGGACACAATGAGAAGACCAAAACTACAGATGCTAATAGTAGATGAGAATGAAGATTTTCAACTTAAAGGGCCAGCAAATGTCTTCAACAAAATTATAGAAGAAAAGTTCCCATAACTAAAGAAAGAGATGCCCATGAACATACAAGAAGCCTACAGAACTCCAAATAGCCTGGAACAGAAAGGAAATTCCTCCCGTCACATAATAATCAGAACAACAAATGCACTAAATAAAAACAGAATATTAAAAGCAGTAAGAGAAAAAGGTCTAGTAACATATAAAGGCAGGCCTATTAGAATTACTCCAGACTTCTCACCAGAGACTATGAAAGCCAGAAGATCCTGGACAGACATTATACAGACACTAAGAGAACACAAATGCCAGCCCAGGCTACTAAACCCAGCAAAATTCTCAATTACCATAGATGGAGAAACCAAAGTATCCCATGACAAAACCAAATTCACACAATATCTTTCCACGAATCAAGCCTTTTAAAGGGTAATAAAGGGAAAACACCAACAAAGATGGAAATTACACCCTAAAAAAAGCAAGAAAGTAATCCTTTCGTAAAACTAAAAGAAGACAGCAACAAGAACAGATTCCCAACTTTAACAACAAAAATGACAGGAAGCAACAATTACTTTTCTTTGATTTCTCTTAACATCAATGGGCTCAATTCTCCAATAAAAAGACATAGACTTACACACTGGCTACACAAACAGGACCCAACATTTTGCTGCTTACAGGAAACCCACCTCAGGGATAAAGACAGACACTACCTCAGAGTAAAAGGCTGGAAAACAATTTTCCAAGCAAATGGTCTAAAGAAACAAGCTGGAGTAGCCATTCTAATATCGAATAAAATTGACTTCCGACCCAAAGTTATCAAAAAAGACAAAGAGGGGCACTTCATACTCATCAAAGATAAAATCTACCAAGATGAACTCTCAATTCTAAATATTTATGCTCCAAATGCAATGGCAGCCACATTCATTAAAGAAACTTTAGTAAGCTCAAAGTACATATAGCAACTCACACAATAAGAGTGGGAGACTTCAACACCTTACTCTCACCATTGGACAGATCCTGGAAACAGAAACCAAACAGAGACAAATGGACACTAACAAGAGTTATGAAACAAATGGATTTAACAGATATCTATAGAACATTTTATCCTAAAACAAAAGGATATACCTACTTCTCAGCACCTCATGGTACCTCCTCCAAAATTGACCATATAATTGGTCACAAACAGGCCTCAACAGATACAAAAATATTGAAATTATCCCTTGCATCCTATCAGATCACCACAGACTAAGGCTGATCTTCAATAACAGCATAAATAATAGAAAGCCAATATTCACATGGAAACTGAATAACACTCTAGCCAATGATACCTTGGTCAAGAAAGAAATAAGGAAAAAAAAGACTTTTTAGAGTTTAATGAAAATGAAAACACAACACACCCAAACTTATGGGACACAATGAAAGCATTTCTAAGAGGAAAACTCATAACCCTGAGTGCCTCCAAAAAGAATCTAGAGAAAGCACACACTAGCACTCTGACAGCATACCTAGAAGCTCTAGAACAAAAGGAAGAAAATTCACCCGAGAGGAGTATATGCCAGGAAATAATCAAAATTAGGGCTGAAATCAACCAAGTGAAAACAAAAAGAACTATTCAAAGAATCAACCAAACCAGGAGCTGGTTCTTTGAGAAAAATCAACAAGATAGATAAACCCTTAGCCAGACTCACTAGAGGGCACGGGGACAGCATCCTAATTAACAAAATCAGAAATAAAAAGGAAGACATAACAATAGATTCTGAGGAAATCCAAAACACCATCAGATCCTTCTACAAAAGGCTATCCTCCACAAAACTGGAAAACCTGGATGAAATGGACAGCTTCCAAGACAGATACCAGGTACCAAAGTTAAATCAGTATCAGATTAATGATCTAAACAGTCCATTTCCCCTAAAGAAATTAGAAGCAGCCATTAGTAGTCTCCTAACCAAAAAAAAAAAAAAAAAGAAAAAAAAAAAGAAAGCCCAGGACCAGACCAAATGAGGTTAGTGCAGAGTTCTATCAGACCTTCAAAGAAGACCTAATTCCAACTCTCCTCAAACTATTCCACAAAATAGAAACAGAAGTTACTCTACCCAATTCATTCCACCAAGCCACAATTACTCTGATACATAAACCACACAAAGATCCAACAAAGAAAGTGAACTTCAGACCAATTTCCTTTATAAATATCGATGCAAAAATACTCAATAAAATCCTCAAAAACTGAATCAAAGAACACATCAAAACGATCATCCAACATGATCAGGTAGGATTCATCCCAGGGATGCAGGTATGGTTTAATATATGGAAATCCATCAATGTAATCCACTATATAAACAAAGTCAAAGACATAAATCGCATGATCATCTCATTAGATGTGGAGAAAGCATTTGACAAAATCCAATACCCCTTCATGATAAAAGTCATGGAATGATCAGGAATTCAATTCTCATACCTAAACATAATAAAAGCAATATACAACAAACCAGTAGCCAACATCAAAGTAAATGGTGAGAAGCTGGAAGCAATCCAATTAAATCAGGGACTAGACAAGGCTGCCTACTTTCTCCCTACCTATTCAATATTGTACTTGAAATCCTAGTCAGAGCAATTCGACAACAAAAGGAGATCAAGGGGATAAAAATTGGAAAGGAAGAAGTCAAAATATAACTATTTGCAGATGATATGATTGTATGTATAAGTGATCCTAAAAATTCTACCAGAGAACTCCTAAACCTGATAAACAGCTTCAGCCCAGTAGCTGGATATAAAATTGACTCAAACAAATCAGTGGCCTTTCTCTACACAAAGGATAAACAGGCTGAGAAAGGAAGTAGGGAAACAACACCCTTCACAATAGTCACAAATAATATAAAATACATTGGTGTTACTCTAAGTAAGGAAGTGAAAGATCTGTATGACAAGAACTTCAAGTCTCTGAAGAAAGAAATTGAGGAAATCTCAGAAGATGGAAAGATCTTCCATGTTCATGGATTGGCAGGATTAATATAGTAAAAATGGCTATCCTGCTGAAAACAATCTACAGATTCAATGCAATCCCCATCAAAATTCCAACTCAATTCTTCACTGAGTTAGAAAGGGCTACTTGCAAATTCAACTTGAATAACAAAAAACCTAGGATAGCAAAAACAATTCTCAACAATAAAAGAACCTCTGGGGAAATAACCATAGCTGACCTCAAGCTCTACTATACAGCAATTGTGATAAAAACTGCATAGTACTGATACAGCTACAGACAGGTAGATCAATGGAATAGAATTGAAGACCCAGAAATGAACCCACATACCTATGGTCACTTGATCTTTGACAAGGGAGCTAAAACCATCCAGTGGAAAAAGACAATATTTTCAACAAATGATGCTGGCACAACTGGCAGATATCATGTAGAAGAATGCAAATTGATCTACTCCTATTTCCTTGTACAAAGCTCAAGTCTAAGTGGATCAAAGAGCTCCACATTAAACCAGAGACACTGAAATTTATAGAGGAGAAAGTGAGAAAACCCTCAAAGATATGGACACAGGGGAAAAAAATTCCTAATCAGAACAAGCAATGACCTGTGCTGTAAGATCAAGAATCAACAAATGGGACCTCATAAAATTGCAAAGCTTTTGTAGGGCAAAAGATACTGTCAATAAGACAAAAAGGCCACCAACAGATTGAGAAAGAATTTTTCCAATCCTAAATCTGATAAGGGACTAATATCCAATATAAACAAAGAGCTCAAGAAGCTGAACTCCAGAAATTCAAATAACCCCATTAAAAATGGGGTACAGAGCTGAACAAAGAATTCTCAACTGAGGAATTTTGAAGGGCAGAGAAGCACTTGAAAAAGTTTCAACATCCTTAATCATCAGGGAAATGCAAATCAAAACCCTGAGATTCCACCTCATACCAGTCAGAATGGCTAGGATCAAAAATTCAGGTGACAGCAGATGCTGGCAAGGATGTGGAGAAAGAGGAACACTCCTCCATTGCTGGTGGGATTGCAAGCTGGTACAACCACTCTGGAAATCAGTCTGGTGGTTCCTCAGAAAACTGGACATAGTATTATCCTGGGCATATACCCAGAAGATGTTCCAACTGGTAATGACACATGACCCACTATGTTCATAGCAGCCTTATTCATAATAGCCAGAAGCTGGAAAGAACCCAGATGTCCCTCGACAGAGGAATGGATACAGAAAATGTGGTACATTTACACAATGGAGTACTACTCAGCTATTTAAAAAAATAATTTATGAAATTCTTGGGCAAATGGATGTATCTGGAATATATCATCCTGAGTGAGGTAACCCAATCTCAAATGAAGTCACTTGATATGTACTCACTGATAAGTGTTTATTAGCCCAGAAACCTAGAATACCCAAGATACAAATTCCAAAACACAATAAAATCAAGAAGGAAGACCATGTGTGGATACTTCATTCTTCCGTAGAATAGGGAATAAAATATCCATGGAAAGAGTTGCAGAGACAAAGTTTGGAGCTAAGATGAAAGAATGGACCATCCAGAGAATGCCCCACCCTGGGGTCCATCATATAATCAGCAGTCAAAAGCAAGATTTTAATGAAAGGACCCTGATATAGCTGTCTCCTGTGAGGCTTTGCCAGTGCCTGGCAAATGTAGAAGTGGATGCTCACAGTCATCTATAGGATGGAACACAGGATCCTCCCCCCCAATTAACGAGCTAGAGAAAGTACCCAAGAGCTGAAGGAGTCTGCAACCCTATAGGTGGAACAACAATATGAACTAATCAGTACCCCCAGAGCTTGTGTCTCTAGCTGCATATGTAGCAGAAGAAGGCCTAGTCAGCCATCATTGGGAAGAGAGGTCTCTTGGTCTAGTAAACTTTATATGCCTCAGTACAGGGGAATGCCAGGGCCAAGAAGTGGAGTGAGTGGGTAGGGGAGCAGGGCAGAGGGAGGGTATAGGGAACTTTTGGGATAGCATTTGAAGTGTAAATGAAGAAAATATCTAATAAAAATGTGGGGGGAAAAGATGTTTCATCAGAGGTTTATATAAAAGTATTAAATGACTTAGAGTATATAGTTGTAAATGTATATAAAATAAGAAGCACACCCAAAAGATTAAGTTTGGACATATATCAATCAAGTATGAACACAGCAGACTGAGGTGTCTACAAAATTCAAACCTCTATTATATTCACAACATATTTTACTCAGTTGGAACAGAACATTCAATTATATATTTTTTCAAATGATGTTTTCTAACTAGAGGTTATTGGATCAAGAGTATTGAGATGTATATCTTTGCCCAATAAATAAACTGTGGCACTCATCAAGAAAAATAAGAAAGAAAATAAAACAGAAAGAATAGTGTCAATTTCAGTAATAGTCTAGCCACAGTCTAAGAATAAATAAGGCAAATGTATAGTCTCTCTGAGAAGCCAGTTCATCCCAATCCCTGTCTATAAATGGAAAACCATGTGTCTTAGTTAGGGTTACTATTGCTGTAACCAAGACCAAAACAACTTGAGGTGGAAAGGGTTCATTTGGCTTACACTTTCACATTGTAGTTTGTCATTGAATGAAGTCAGGACAGGAACTCAAGCAGTGAATGAACATGGAGGCAGGAGCTGATGCAGAGGCCATGGAGTGGTGCTGCTTGCTTTTCATGGCTAGCTCAGCCTGCTTTCTTATAGAACTCAGAATCACCAGCCCAGTGATACCACCACCCAGAATAAGCTGGGACTTCTCACATTAATCAATAATTAAGAAAATGCACTACAGACTTGCCTACAAACCCATCTTATGGAGGCATTCTCTTTATTGAGGTTCCTTCCCCTCAGATGACTTTAGCTTGTGTCAAGTTATCATAAAAGTAGGAACATTCCTCCATCACTGGTGGGATTACAAACTGATACAACCACTCTGGAAATCAACCTGGCAGTCAAAAAATTGGAAATGGTTCTACCTGAAGACACAGCTATACCTCTCCTGGGCATATACCCAAAAGATGTTCCACCATACTCCAAGGAAACATGCTCCACCAGGTTCATAGTAGCCTTATTCGCAATAGCCAGAAACTAGAAGCAACACAGATGTCCCTCAACTGAAGAAAGGATACAGAAAATGTGGTTCATTTACACAATGGAATACTACCTTCCTATTAAAAACAAGAACATCATGAATTTCACAGGCAAATGGATTGGACTAGAAATTATCATCCTGAGTGTGGTAACACATCCAAAAGTACATCCAGGGATGTACTCACTGATGAGTGGATATTACCCCAAAAGCACAGAATACTCATGAGACACCCCACAGATCATAAGAAGTTAAACAAGAAGGAAGGCCCAAGTGAGAATGCTTCAATCTCACTTGGGAGAAATAACCAAATAATCACAAGAGGCAGAGGGAGGGAGGGATCTTGGTGGGAGAGGGGAGAGGGATAGAGGTAGGATCAGATATAGAGGGGGTGATGGCCATTCCTAGCTGTCAACTTGTCTACATCTGTAATGAACTACAATCCAGAGATGGAGGGCACACCTGTGACACAGATCTTGAAGCTGGAAGACACAGGCTTCTGACCCAGAAGTTGACATGGAGATCTTGAGGCAAAGTGGCTATGAAAAGCTTAGCCCCAGGCAAGGTAATACATGCCTTTAATCCCAGAAGACTGAGGCAAGCAGATCAATAAATTCAAGGTCAACTTGGAGCAAAGCAAGTTCCAGATCCAGGTGTGGTGGTACATACCTACTCCAACAAGGCCATACCTCCTAATAGTGTCACTCCCTGGGGGACAAGCATATACAAACCATCACAGGGGAAGACTGGAGAGAAGCCCAGGATGCCAGAAGAATGAATGAAAATATGCAGCTCCTAGGGGTAGGAGTGGGGCAGGGTACCTTAGAAAGGTTCTGAGACCTGGAATATGAGAAGTGCCTGGTATTCATTGTGAGTGTGCAACAGTGGGGAGATGTAACCTGAATAACTCACCTTCAGTTAGACAGGGCTCCCAGTTGGAGGGATGAGGAAATCAACCCACCTTCAAACTTTTGACCTAGAATTGTTCCTGTCTAAAAGAAATTCAGGGACAAAATGGAGCAGAGACTGAACGAATTGTGGACCAGGAGCTGGCCCAACTTAGGACCCATCTCACTCAGGGGGACAAACCAAAGCAGGACACTATTACTGATGTTATGTTGTCCTTGCAGACAAAAGCCTACCAGCAGATGACTGAGACACATGCAGATAATTATAGCCAACCAATGATTAGATTGAAGTCAGGGACCCCTATGGAAGAGTTTGGGGAAGGACTGAAGCAGCTGAAAGGGATGGCAACCCCATAGGAAGACCAACAGTCCCAACTAACCCAGATCCCTGGTGGCTCCCAGAGACTAAGCCAACCAAAGGGCATACACAGGCTGGTCTGAGGCCCCTAGCACATATGTAGCAGATGACTGACTGCCTTGTCTGGCCTCAGTGGGAGAGGATGTGACTAATCCTGTAAAGACTTGATGCCACAGAGAAGGGGGATGGCGGGGGGCACCCTTTCAGAGGAGAAGAGGAGGGGGAATTGGGTCAGGAACTCTGTGACAGGGGTCCAGGAAAGGGGGAACAACATTTGTGATGTAAATGATTTAAAAAACCAGCCATCACACCATGTAAGCAAAAATGTCAGTTTTGAACGCCAAATTTACCTGGTAGGAAGATATTCATTCATGAATATATTCTTTTTGTTTCCATTTATGGGGTGATTCTCGTATACAATGATACTTCAATACTTTTGGTAGAATGTGGAATTAAATTTGGAAGGAATAATATGCCAAAATCTAAGTATTAATAACTAAGGAGGAAACATGACAGAATGAACCATTGAATGGTGGTGGGGTAATTTCAGGAAGAGTTCACAGGGGCAAACCCACTGCCACATGTTCCATCACAACTGAGGATGAGAATATAAAAAAGGGTGGCATGAGTCTCTTGGAGATGTTCGAAAAAAAAACCCTCCAGTCTGTATCCAGACACTATTGTCTTCATAGGATCTCCCTCACCAGAGTGATCTTCACCCTAGTGCCTGCTCCCATCAGGCAGCAAGGTGCTTTGTGATGTCATAGCAGCTCCTAAGCCACTATTAGCTGAGAAGGACCTTGCTGACCAATCAGGATTCAGGGGTGTGGCCTCCCATTGTGCAAGGTGGGTTCATAAGAGGGTGCTTCTGAGAGCTCTGGACCAGACCACTATGAATCAAGGAACATCATCAGGATGGTGAAAGCGACTAAGAAGACGCACAATCTGACACAGGATGTTGAGCCATCAACCTCGACATCCAAACCCAAGACAGTGAAGGCTTGCCATCGTAAATCCTGTTCCAAATGTAGCAAGAAGATAAGAAGGCCCACGGTGCAAAAGCCTAAGAAGAAGAGCAAGAAAACACTGCCAAACATGCCTAAAAGAAAGACTTCTAAGAAAACTACACCACCAAAAAGGACTAATAAAGGCAAGGGGAAAGAACTATTTGGTCACTACCACCGTTTGTTGAAAGAGCTGTCAACAGGTAGTGGGAAGGAGCCCGAACATAGCAGCACTGAGAGCTCCAGGAGTTCAACAATGGATTAAGAATGCCAGTAGACTCAGCATGCTAACCAAAGACCTGGGGATCTGTGAAAAGGATTGGCAGCTGAGCAATGCTAAACTGTGTAGTCTGAAAATGTAAGTGCTACACAGTGCTTTGACTCTGGTGAAAATAAAGTCAATCTGATATGAAAAAAAAAAAGAGTACTCCTGTCACTGTCTGTTGTTATATTTGATTTCATTTTTACTATAATACTATAATACTAACTTGGATTTTGAGAATCAAGTCTTAGCAGATGAGATTTCAGGTCAAACTGATGATGAAAAAAAAATTCATTTCCAAACTCACAATCACTTATGATTCTGCTTTAGTTAATACACTTACCTAATCTGACCTTCATTTGTTTTATATATAAATAAATGTAACACCAATTTCAATAATTGTCTGCAAAAAGTCAATATGAACATATGTAGAAATTCTCTAACACATTAGATTATTTTCAGCAAATATTGATTACTACGTTGCACCAAACTCTGTCCTGACCATCAGGACCCAGTTATTCGTGGGTACGAGGGAAACCGCAAACCTGCAAGAGAAACAGGTGGGAAAAAAGAGAGAGACCAAGGAGGATTCCTGTCAAGGTCTAAGTTTATTAGGCTGAAAATCCAGGTTATAAGCACACAGTGAGGGGAAATAGGGAGGGGCTGAGGAGGAATTAACAAAGAACAAAGAAGTAGACATCTGGGGACATGAAGGCTGAGTTCTGACTGCAGGTGAGAGGCACCCTGAGTCTTATCTCAGGAATGTAGATATTCCTCCTTAACAGCCCGGGGTGTCAAGCTGGGCTCAGCACATAACTCAGGTCCTTAGAAGTCTAGGGAGTCAGGAAGAGATAAGGAAGAGAGGACTATAATTAAAACTTTTAGGGTCTTAGATGCCAGGAAGGGATAGGGAGGAGGAGGTGACCAGCCTCTAACACAAGGCCATTTGGCTTATTAGGGTGGGAAATTGCAAAAGGCTTACTTTCTCACGGATTGGCAGCTGAGCAATGCTAAACTGTGTAGTCTGAAAATGTAAGTACTACACAGTGCTTTAACTCTGGTGAAAATAAAGTCAATCTGATATGAAAAAAAAATAGTACTCCTGTCACTGTCTGTTATATTTGATTTCATTTTTACTATAATACTATAATACTAACTTGGATTTTGAGAACAACATCTCCCCCCTTTGAATTAATTTAATAAGGCCTCACTTAACTGAGGTGATTAAATGATCTTCTCATCCTTGGATGAGTGGGCATTAACCTGCTGGGAGAGCATTGACCCAATTCCTCCCGTGGGTGCTGTCACGACCCACACTCATGGCTCTTGGTATCTTTTAGGGAGGGGAGGCAGAGCCTTAGAAAGATTTTTTGTTTGTAACTGGAAATAGATACCAACCTCCGTGTAAACCAGGTGTGCCTCTCAGGGAACTCATAAATGGTCAAGTTGGACCTTCCCCTGCAGTGCTTAGCCTTGCACCCACACTGGTGCCCATACTGGATTTGTATTATCACGAACCAATATGCACAGGTCTGAGTCCTGTGCAGCTCCTAAAGGAGAATTGTCAATCTCAGATTCAGCAAGGCCTCTGTGGGCTCTACCCACAAGAATTATGCCAATGGTAATACCACGATTTGTGGCTCTTAGACTATATTAGGAGCTGGAGGTCACCCTCCTCCTCTCTGTTGTCTATATGACTTGAGGAACCAAGAGGATTCTGCACTTGCAGCAAGGGCAGAAAACTGGAGGCCAGCAGCTGCTCTTTCTGCATTGGTGGAAGGGAGATCTTCGTCTGAGTCTCGGATATCCAGTCAATGGTAGTGAAGTGCAACCGGCTTGCTTAAAGCAGCTTTAATCTGCGACTTAACAAAACTGGTTAATCTATTAAAGGCCCAAGGGCCAAAAGACAAAAGCAGCAAAATACCCAAGAAAGGTTCCAAAAGGCTGGGAAGCAAGGTGAAGAGCCAGGGTTTGATTACACACTTCAAACAGGGGCGGGGGGGGGGAAGCATCTGGGGTCCTAAAAGACAGAGACCAATACCAGATATTTGGCCAAGAGTCAGCCCTTCTTTAGACTCCAGATGTCATCTCAGAAAGGAAGTATCATTGGTGGCAATCACTTCTCTAAAAAGGGCTATTCCTTCATAAAAAGGAGGCTGGGATGAATAACAAATCTAACAATCCCTAGCAAGTGTAGAATTGGCCTCATGAATGGCTTGTAGTGAGGCATTAACCATGGTAACAATAAGTTCTGTCGTACATAACTGTAATAAGAATTCTAAACTTACATTGTTAAGCTTGTCCCGAGATTTCTAACTCTATGTAGTGGATAGTAAAGCCTGATTTCTTTCACTATCTCCCTAACAATACTAGAAGCAATTCTGAATGTCACTGAATAAGCAACTTATTCTAATATCTGAAATTTCTGTCTTTGTAGCCTTAATATTTGCTATATCCTGCCTTCTTGTTGAGACTACTACTTCTAAGACATTAACCTTTGCCTCCAATTTTATCTATAATAAGTTGCTCTGACAAAGCCATGGAAATATTCTTATGCATATCATTAACAAAATGAGCACTATGCAGCTGTTGATCTAAAGCTGTGGTATATATTGAAGTTAAAATTGCAATTAAAGCAGTAAGTCCTAAAATTGCTCATTTGACCTTTTCCAAGTTTGCATTCCCGGATTTTTAAACCAAGGATCATTTCCTAACTCTAACAGGCAGCAAAACATAAGCAGGTATCTTTAACAAAATCATAACAGCAGATTCCTTATCTAAATTAGGATCTACACAATTAGTTAATTGACAACAATTACAATAAATATGAAAAGATTTGTCAAGATTGGTGATCTTAACTCTTAAAATTATCTAACAAAGTAGCATATAGGTAAGGTACACAAACTTTCACAGCTATAGGGGAGTTGACCTGAATGGCCAAAAACAGTGTCTCTGATGAAATCTTGTTAAATACACTCTAGCAGGCCCTCTGCCTCACGGGTCATCATTTTTAGTTGTCCCCAAGTTGACACCAGGTCGGCTCTCCTTGCTGTAGCCCATGGCTGAGATAGGAAGTTTCTTCCTCTTGTGTGCAAGTGGCTGCTCTCCCTGATTCCTCTTTCTCTATATGCTCAACACAGCTTTCTTGTCACCATTGTCAGGGCACTCAGGAACTCACAGGTCAGCCTGTCACATGAATCATTCTGGAATCTAGCATGCTTCTGCAGTATTCTGTGGAAAAAACAGAAACACTGCCCCCTTTTCCCCATATTACATATCTGAACAGGCTCATGCCATGTGTCAATAAGTGGATCCTTTTCATCTCACCTATACATGATTATGTCTAGTTTTAGGATACTATGAGGCATTTATTAACTTCTTTGACATACAAATTTCAAAATTCTTAAAAATAAAAGTATGATTTAAATAATGTGCATGGGGGTATAATTTCTCCCCTTCTTTGTTTTTAAGAAGATAGAGTTTTTAAAGTTCCACAATACCTTGTCTTTGAGAATTACTAAATTGTTGAAAAAACATCTTAAATACTTGACTATTATAGTCAGTTTTAATATAACATGGACAGTGACTAATTATACTTTCAATTGTTTCTCCTGAAGAGCAGTTATATCCAGAATGCTTGAAAAGTTATTATAATCACATGTGCATTATTTATTTATTTATTTATTTATCAGAAACAGGTAGGAACTGAGGATACCAATATAAATTTTTTTACAATTTGACATGCACATTCTCTAAAAATACCAAAATATTATCTTTGTATTAAAAATTAACAGATGTAAAGGCAAAGAGTAATCTATATAAGTGACAAATTGTTCTTCAATAACTTTTTCACTTGTTGTAAGGCCAGCAATCCTTCTGAGGTTAAAGATCTAGGGGAGGTTGGATCAGAAATCCCTTTAAGACTATCAAACAAAGGTTTCAACTCTCTTGTAGTATGATTTAAATAGGGGTGAAGCCAATTAATATCACCTAAAACTTTTTGAAAATCATTCAAAGTCCTTAAGTTGTCTCTGTGAATAAATATCTTCTAGGGAAAAACAGCTTGATTAGTAAGTCTAAAACCCAAATAATTATAAGGACCTTGAGTTTGTATCCTTTCAGGAGCTATCTGTAATCTTTGTCAGTTAAATCATTATTTTAACCTCTATAACACAAAAGCCAATCCTGGGGGTCTTTTCCAGGCAAACCAGGACAATTTCTAAACTGTCCAAAAACAGTCTTCTTAAAGGAACAGTATTTTTTCTTTTTTTTTCTTTTTTCTTTTTTAATTTTTTTTATTAGGTATTTTCCTCGTTTACATTTCCAATGCTATCCCAAAAGTCCCCCAAACCAATCCCCCCACTCCCCGGTGTTCCCCTGTATTGGGGCATATAAAGTTTGGAAGTCCAATGGGCCTCTCTTTCCAGTGATGGCCAACTAGGCCATCTTTGGATACATATGCAGATAGAGACAAGAGCTCCGGGATACTGGTTAGTTCATATTGTTGTTCCACCTATAGGGTTGCAGTTCCCTTTAGCTCCTTGGGTACTTTCTCTTGCTCCTTCATTGGGGACCCTGTGATCCATCCTGACTGTGAGCATCCACTTCTGTGTTTGCTAGTCCCCGGCCAGTATTTTTTCTTATGAGTTGCATAAGCAACTGCAAGCTTAAGAATTAATAGCATCTGAGGGATGAACAATTTTAAGCAATTGTAAGCTCTGAGATATAATATTGACTATTAGTATACACCTTAAAGTTTGATTGTTGAACATTTTTAAAACACCATCTACAGCACACAATTTAATTATCTGTGCTGAAACAGGAGGAAACTCAAAAGAATAAGTGTGTGATCCAATTCACATATACTTTTCTCCCATAGAAGGGCTGTTTTTTTAAACACAGTAAATGGGATGCATGCACGCATGAATTTATAGAAGATATAGAAGCATGCATAAAAACAATTTTTAACTTATCTTTGGGATAGTGATTATCAATTTTATTTAAAATGATGGTATGCAATAGATCACATATTAATATTCTGTAATAACCAAATTAATGGCTGTTTGGAACAAGGAACGGACACTTAGGTTCTTAAGACACAATTTTTGTTATATTTTTTCTAAAATATATGAATTTATCTTACAATTCTTTATTAGCACCACAGTGGCATTATAGGGTGTTAAAGCTTAACGTTGAGATGAAGAAGGATGATTTTACAACATTTTCTCTTGCCAAAGATCTGTTGTGGGCACATAAATAAAATAAGCATGTAATATTTAATTACCATTGATTATAATTGATAACAATTGATCACAGAAGTTTCCTCTGCTTTCTGTGAAACCTTGTTTCTCACCAGTAATTTTGACTCTCACTAGATAGCACCTAACAAAGGTTTAAGTTGCTGGGCGTGCTGGTGCACACCTTTAATCCCAGCACTCAGGAGGCAGAGGCAGGTGGATTTCTGAGTTCAAGGCCAGCCTGGTCTACAGAGAGAGTTCAAGGACAGCCAGGGCTACACAGAGAAACCCTGTCTTGAAAAACCAAATAAATAAATAAATAAATAATATAAATAAATAAATAAATAAAATAAAAATAAATAAATAAATAATAAAAAGAAAGAAAGAAAGAGAGAGAGAAAGAAAGAAAGAAAGAAAGAAAGAAAGAAAGAAAGGTTTAAGTCACTTTAAGGCCTCAAGGTGAGGTCTTAGCCAATTAACATCTCCTGGAAGCTTTTAAAAGTAAAATTTTGAAGCAAGTCAATTTTTCCTTCTTAGGTTTTCTGTACTACGATTTTCTAATATAGCTAAAAAACCCTAAATATTAAAAGCTATTGCCTCTGAATCTTATCTGGTGTTACAGCTACTCCCCAGAACTTAAGAACTCATTGTGTGAGATCTAAAAAGCACTAGTAACTAAAATACTTTTCACTTAGGAAACAATATACATATACATATAAGCAAAATCTGTACACTATAACTTTATATAAAGTAGGCAAGTCAAATCGCAATGTCCTGATAAATTCCACAACCTGATTGACCTTTTATAAACTTTGAATTTAAACTATTTAGAACAACATCTGGCTAGGTCTGCAACAAGGCTCTTTTAGCTAAACGGAAGGGAGGGAGAGGTGAGGTCCCAAGAACTTCCCTAGTCATGGTTTGCGAAACAAAAGTGCCACAGAAGCCTCACTGAGGCTGCTCCCATCCGAGCTCAGCGTCAACCCAAACGCAAACATTTCTCAATCTGAGCACTCTGCCAGAGTCTTGGCCCAAAGATGATCCCTATTTTGAAGTATCTTTAAAGAACTGTTTTCTTGGGTTCGTTCATGCCACATGTTGTTTAGAATGACTCCAACCCTGAGTTACCAATTTTAAGCTAACTTTCTGTTACAAGCAAAAGGCTGCCTGCCCCTTTAAGAGCTGTGTTTGCAATTGGCTCCCAGCAGGGCTTTACCAGCTGTACTTGACTCCCAGCCACAATGCAGTGTAAATTATCAGTTTCTGCTGTGCAAACTGAGACTACCTTTTAAACAAGTTAAACTAAATCAAAGGATGGACAGCCAGCAGATTAAGTTTTACCCATTTTTTTTCAACATGAAACACAGAACAACAATCATTCAAACAACAAAACAAAAACAAACATAAATATACAGTCATATGGACAAATGATGCACCAAGGACAGACAATAGACAGAGAGGGAATAGAACCTGATGTCTCAAAGGGACCCAGATATCCTAACCAGAACTAAGAATATCTCCATAGGAGCCAGAGAGGAAGCAAGATGTCTTCCAATTTCCTTTTGTCCCCAGGATAGCTCTGAAATAGCTTATTTTCATTTTCCCTCTTTTTTGCTAAAAGGTCGCAAACAGGGGATAACTGCTTTTCTGAAACTTATTCTCTCTCTCTCATGTTCAAATTCTAATTCTTTATCTCCTTCTTTTGGGAATTGTGCCAGAGAAGGGAGAGGAGGCACAGAGGTAGCTTCTGATAGTTACTCCCCAATAAGAAAAGATGGTTGCAGGGACCGCATCAGGACTCTCATTATCTAGTTTATCATTTAAATCTCTGCCTTCCTTTCGCCATTTTTACAGTGTATCTCTGCCCCGTCAATGATCAACTAGGGGCATGCTTGATCTATAAAAATAAAAAAAAGTTTATCAAATCTTTTTTCTTAACTCAAACCCCTCTTTCCCTGAGAGATGTCTTTAAGCCTTTAATGAAGGCTGCCTCTTTCAAAAGTTTAGTTCCCATTTCTCAGGGGAGATGAATCACTTACCAAGGACGACTTTCTCCTATGAGCCCTGAGAGCGTTCCTCAACTGCTTATTTTTTCTTAGTCAAGAAGAACTAACTTCTCTGGGGGAGTTAAACTCCGTAATCTCCAACTAAGGTAAAAGGTCCGTACCTAGGCCACACATTGGGCGCCACTTGTCCTGTCCAGCAGGACTCAGTTATTTGTGGGTACGAGGGGGACCGCAAACCTGCAAGAGAAATGGGCAGGAAAAAAGAGAGAGACTAAGGAGGATTCCTGTTTAAGGTCTAAGTTTATTAGGCTGAATAGCCAGGTTATAAGCACTCAGTGAGGGGAAATAGGGAGGGACTGAGGGGGTTAATGAAGAACAAAGAAGTAGACATCTGGGGACATGAAGGCTGAATTCTGACTGCAGGTGAGAGGCACCCTGAGTCTTATCTCAGGAATGTAGATTCCTCCTTAACAGCACGGGGTGTCAAGCTGAGCTCAGCACATAACTCAGGTCCTTAGAAATCTTGGGAGTCAGGAAGAGATAAGGAAGAGAGGACTATAATTCAAATTTTAGGGTCTTAGGTGCCAGGAAGGGATAGCGAGGAGGAGGTGTCCAGCTCCTAACACAAGGCCATTTGGCTTATTAGGGTGGGAAACTTTCGAAAGTCTTACTTTCTCAAGGTATGGTCTCCAACAAAACCCCCTTAAGGCTTCCTCTATAGCACCAGAAAACCAGAAAACGCGTTGTCTCGTTTCATTAAATATGGGATTCTCTCAAGATTTGCATCATACCCTGCTGTAAACTGTTCTATTTAACCTCTGTGTTTAGATTTCATTCCAAATGCCATAAAATCAAAGGAGGTATTTCACAACAAAAATTAGCACCACAGTCTCACTGTACTTTTCTTTGCAGTTCTTATGTGTTGCTTCATGATTATAACTTTTAATATAAAAAATGTTCTTATAATTCCTTGCTTAAAGCTTATCCCCAATGAGAATGAAGTGTTCACACATGACTATCTCAACCTATTTGTTTCAGAAATGTATTAGAGGCAAAGAGGAGCGTGGATGGGATAGGGGTTCATGGAGTGGCATCTGGTAGGAGACAACATATAAAAAGTAAGTAAACAAAATAATTAATAAAAAAGAGTATCACCTACTAGCCATCAAGTAGTTTGTTAAATAAATTACTCAAGCAAAATGCTGATTAAACAAATGCCCCATAAAGATAGGAACAGGCAAGATTTCAGACTGTGTAATTTAAAAATTCAAAGTGATATGGAGGAATATGATCTTGTTAATTCAAGAAAAGAAAATTAACAACAGCTGATAAATATCTTACCAGGCAAGCTTCCTGAATCAAGGAACATTATCCATAAGAGAAGTAAAATGTGGCAGCTGAATGGTGACACAGGTCTGCAACATAAGATTTACACATGAGCAGCCACATCTTGTCATGTCTTGGGGCTCAGTGGTACCAGGAGTAGCTTCTGCTACTCAATAAAATTGTCAATATTCATATTCAGTTTATGTTTCCTTAATATTATTCTATTTCTCAAAATATGTGTATTTGATCCGGTAATTTTCCCTAAGGGTATATGTATACACACAAAGGAGGGCTATTCATTCCACTCTGTATGATCATCCTGGATCAGAGACCAATTTCTTTAATGATGTGAACCATGTATTTACAATCTCTAGCTTTTCACTTCCAGGTTTTTAGTGTAGAAGCTACTGTGATATTTTAAATGTGCTACATAAAATACAGCTTTTTTTACATTGGACACATAAAAGTGATACACTGTTTTGTTTGTTTGTTTGTTTGTTTTTTGTTGTTGTTGCTTTAAAAAAACCTTTAAGCTAATAGCATTCTTTGTTAGCCACCATAAATGGGAAATCATGATGTCCACTCTAAAAACTAATAATAGGGAAAGCTCAGAAAGAATTCTAACAAACACTTTCTAATAGATGGTCTAGTGAAACAGAGAAGCTGCTCGTATCAAGGGACATTTAGCATTGTACTTTACTCACAAGACATGGGAGCAGATGCATTAGACAATTAGTTTTACTGCTTTTTAACAGGGAAGCATTTTTATCAAGATGACATGCATATTTAAGTTTAAACATTAGGGGTATTGGTCTGGATTTGTCGAAAACAGAGAGATTTTAGATCTACTTTGATACGGGTTTAAATCCAGGTCCAGCTATTTAGTCTTCTTTCCTCATTAAGTTGATGTGTTTATAGGGTTGTGAGGCCACCTTCAATTCATAAGTTGAGTATGTTCTTTGCACTTGAATGATGATTTCCTAAGTATATGTCATGTATAAATTAAGCTGCATTGCCTAGGCCCAGGGGTTTGCTCACTCAGTTTTTATCTGCCTTTAATATTATCATTCTAGATTCATATAACTATTAGCTTGATGGGGACTGTGACCAAATAGCACAGCTGAATACTGAAACATTCTCGGTAGTATTAAGTTTCTTACATGCTGCTTATTTACCCTTCTACCACTGTCTTCGTACATGTAGAATCGTGGTGCATTTGTTTCATACTATTTTTTAATTTATTTCAGTATTTTGTATTCTCCAATTCTAAAACAAAAAGTAATGAATAACAAAACAATCTATTTTTAATCCTATATTTTCTCCCACTTATATCTCTGTTATCCCTTGTTTTGTGTACAAACTCATGATTTTTTATACTCTACTAAATCATTCTTCAATTTCAACCTTTAATTGGGGTCTGACTCGATAAGCCAACACAGGTCACAAACATCAGTAAGCAACTACATAGCTGTCAAGCGTCGCAGTATTCTGTCCTTCAGAAGGACCTAAATTTTATTATATTTTAGCATAGTTTTTCCACATACTCTCCTCATACACCATGTTTCCTATGAGCTTCTTCACTTGCTGCCAGGCAACTGTTCACCTTCTGTGATTTCAACAGACATTTTCAGATCATCTCAGAGCACATATGAGTCCTGAAAAAAACATCTGGAATATAAATTATGTTAATATCAGTGACCAGGTTGTTTTATTTCTCTTACCTTCACCTCTTAGGTTCTGAAATGATCAAAACTAGCCACCTGTACCTATGTGTCAGGCATACTGGACAGCTCCCAATGGAATTACATTCTCAGTCCAACTTTGAATTTTTATATACACACATCAGCTTTTAGATCTCACTACTATGTAGTAATCCATGTGATAGTATCCAGAAACCTTGACTCTCCCCATTTTTTTATTCATGGCTGCCCCCTGACAATGCCCACCCATCAGTAGAGCCTGGATATCGTCTCCTAAGAACTTTACATTGCTCTGATAGCTGCTATACATAAAGACACTCAAACTGTTTTTTTCTCTAGGCAACTGCAGTTGTGACCTTATATTTTTCCCTCCAAAAACTTTCTTATTTAACTGCCATAATGATCTACTACAATATAATTGTCTCTGGATTCAGTTCTTAAAACCTTTTGCCTATCTGGTGATTGCTAAGTCATACCATCTTGGAGCCTCAACATAGTAGCCACTATCCTTGTCTCAGAGTCTGTCAATCAATTCAGAATAAGCTCACATTTTGAGCCACCAAACCACTTCTTTGTCCAACCACTGAACTGCATCCTTTACTAAAAATGAGTTTACAGGACATGTGAAGGAGAACCAAAACTTCTATCGGTAGCAAATACACTCACAGAAACATTTACTTATAGGCACTAGTGATGTATAAAATGAGGTTCCACTGGTGTGATGGCTATTACCCATTGTCAGTTTTACTGTTTCTGGAATGAACCACAATCCAGATGGAAGGCACATCTGTGATCTAGATCTTGAGGCTAGAAGACACAGGTTTTGATCCCAATCTTGAAGCACAGAGGCCATGAAACACTTAGGTCCAGGCAAGACAGTATACAACTATAATCCCAGGAGACAGAAGCAAGCAGATCTCTGAGTTCAAGGCCAGGCTGGGACAGAACAATTTTCAAATGAAGAACAGCTTTGGTTCAGGCATGTTGGTACACACCTTTAATTCAGGTCATTACTTCTGCTAAAGGACTACATAAGGACAATGGAAGAAGGAAAGCTTCCTTCTTCTTTGCTTGTTTGCACTTACTGGCCTGTACATCAACTTCTTCAGGATTCCAGCTAATGTAGAAGTTGGTACCAAGGACTGGGTATTGCTGTGATAGGCTTGCCCGTGCTTCTCTTTAGAAGAATGTGAGTTTGGGGATGTTGGATTTCGAAAGCAATGGAATGTTTTAAGTGGGGCTTAAAGGACCATCCTAGCAGAAATATGAAAGGCACTAGTGCTAAGGATGGTGTGAGCTGTGCACCCCTTGCTCTAGAGGCTGAAGAGGAGAGGAAATTCAATATGTTGCCTGGAGATCATTCTCACAATGTTTTGGTGAAGAATGTGGCTTGTTTTGTTTTGTTTTGTTTTGTTTTGTTTTGTTTTGTTTGACATTGAGATTGCCTGAGGCTAATGTGAAGAGATTCATCAGATTAATTGCATTGACTAAGAAAGTCTCAAAACAATCAAGTTTAGATTCAGTTCTGTGGTTCACTTTCATGGGGAGTGTTTTGATCAAACATAGCAACAATAGAAAGGAAAAAGACAAAAATGTATGGTTCAGGTATTAAAGGGGCACCAGGGAGTAGAATGTGGTGGTTTGAATATGCTTGGCCCAGGGAGTGCCATGGTAAGGAGGTACAGCCTTGTTGGAGTAGATGTGTGGATGAAGTGTGTCACTGTGAGGGTGGGCTTTGAGATCCTCCTAGCTGCCTGAGTATGCTAGTTTCTACTGGATGCCCTTGAATCAAGACGTAGAATTCTCAGCTCCTTCTCCAGCATCATGTCTGCCTGCATGCTGCCATGCTTCCTCCTATGACAATAGTGGACTAAACTTCCAAATCTATAAGTGAACCCCAATTAAATGTTTGCCTTTACAGAGTTGCCTTGGTTATAGTTTCTCTTCACAGCACTGAAGGCAACTGTATCCTATACATATATCAATATAGAGTAGTATGGATAAAAATTTAGTTCTATGCAATAATGTGAATGTACAAACTAAAGCTTCATGCTATATTATAGATGACTTTGATAGATATAAGAAGAGCAAAAGGACAGTAGATATGATTCCAAATACAGTAAATTTTAAACATAAGCCAATCAAAATTATTACATTACAAGTTGTGAGTTATTACATTTTATACACACATACATACATACATACATACATACATACATACATACATACATATACATACATAAAGCCTACCCTCACAGTGACATACTTTACCCAAAA
The DNA here is from genome assembly GCF_000001635.26 of Mus musculus. Taxonomy (NCBI): domain Eukaryota; kingdom Metazoa; phylum Chordata; class Mammalia; order Rodentia; family Muridae; genus Mus; species Mus musculus. The sequence continues at coordinate 96,034,223 of NC_000078.6, read as the reverse complement.
GGTTACACCTACTCCAACAAGACCACACCTCCTTACCGTGCCACTCCCTGGGCCAAGCATATTCAAACCACCACATTCTACTCCCTGATGCCCCTTTAATACTTGAAATATATATTTTGTCTTTTTCCTTTCTAGTTTGATATATATATATATACTATTTATATAAATATATATACACATACACACACACACAAAGAGAAAGAGAAAGGGACAGGAAGAGAGAGAGACAGATAGAAATACAGACAAACAGACAGATAGGCAGAGCGATGGAGACTGAGGCAGAGATACCACAGAGATGGAGTGATAGAGTCTGAGAGAAAACCTTTGAAATAAAATCCACAATTAGTAATGCTGATCTATGAGGCAACCTCTTATTCCCTTGAATCAATCAATCCTTTTTGAACTAATAAAGATTGAGATGATTTATACATGTTATGCAACGATTATCCAAACCAGAGTAGCAAATCCATCACCACCTACAGAGCACTTCTATTTCTCACAGCTTCTCCTCTCACAGTTTATGGCTTGACTCTTTGATTGACATCTCCATATTTCTACCAAGACACAGCCCTTGACAAATACTGATATATTTTCTTTAATCTGAGATTTTAGAATCTAGACATGCATGGGCTCATATAGTATTTGATTTTTTTTGTGGCTGAAATATTTCATTGGGCATTATGTTCTATGACGATATCTACATGGTCCCAGATAATTGGGCTTTCCTCTAAAGGTAAATCATATGAACATATCTGTATGTCAGTCAGGCTGGCTAAATGGCTATGTCAAGAAAATATTCTGAGTGTACCCACCATTCTATTGGATTTTGTTTGATCTGTCTATTGGTTGTGATTCAGTTCAGAGACTGTTTATATCAGATGTCTGACGTAAATGCCTCACAAGACTTTTTAAACATGATACCAAAATCCCATTGCCAGATCTTAATTTAGTTAGTCCTGGTAAAATAGCAATATTATGCTTTTTGCCTGTTTGTGTTATTCTCAACATTACTTAGTGAAGGTACAAAACAACTGATTATCTGTTTGATGTTTTTAACTTGGGAAATGTATAGTCCTTTAGAATTACATTCTTCTTGTTCTCTTTTATATTCATTTTTAAAATCTTCATCCTATGTAATGATAAATTACCCTCTCACTAAATGAAGGAGGTATTTTGGAAAGCAGTAGGGTTCCCTGTGGTAGACAGGACTGGGGTGAAGACTTCCGCATTCCCTTTCATAGTCTCCAGTAGAGTCTATTACACAAAATGATACAGCCATCTACCCATGTTATATTTCAAAGACATGTTCTGAGTGACTGAAACTTGCCTCCAGACATGAAGGCAGCTACTTCTGATTCAAAATTATGATGTGTAAGGATGGTCTTAACAATGACAAGAAATTCTTCCCCTATGGTTTTCACCAGCTACTCCCCAGGAAACCATGTGTGAATCTTTCTCCTCTCTCTCTCTAGATCTCTAGTTTTTATTCCTTGCCAAGTATTTCTACTCCCTTTTAAATTATCTATCCACTGTTAAATTGTTAGGATTTGAAATGCCTACCCAAATGTAGTGTTTAAGCCTTTACAATTTCTGCTCATGGAGTATGTTAAATTAACTGACCATATTTTAAAAAATCTACATAGGAAGGTGGTTCTTAGTATTCATTTTCTTTAAAAGAGAGGTGGGAAGATAATCACCCCTGGAAAACCCCACTAATTATATATAAACAGTAAGTAATTTTGTGTCTATAGTTAATAACATAGTATATGAAATTCATGCACATTCATGCCACTACAGCTAATAATTATCATAGCCGACGTTTGTGGAAAAAAATTTAAGTGAGACACTATTGAACATGGTTAGAGGAAATAAGTCATTTTGCCGTTGTGTCCACAGAGGTAAAATAAGATGAGTGCTGATTTTTTTTCTATTTTTTAAAGGAAATCAATGCATATAAAATTGGTACAAATTTAATGATTTTTAATCTTTATAAAATTAATACAGACATATACAATCTTTAAATTGAAGAGATATATTCTAGAATTATACAGCATGCCCTTCAAAGCCTTCATCACACTGAACTATTCATGCCTGTTTTCTCAGGAAAGGTCTTGCATTGCAGTCTGTGTTGTCATGAATCAGGTAATTCCTGAGTTTCAATTCAGCAGAGCTTTGGAAGAGACTAGTTTCATCTATTTTGTATGGAAGTAATGATGTCAATATCTAATCCATAATATCAGAGTTGAATCAGAATGCTTTCAAACTCAAATGAAAAACACAGTCTCCCCTGGGCTCCTCATCCATAATAAAATCAGTGAGATATGAAGAATCCAGTGATGAGGGCTTTCAAGGTTCTGGCCACTGGCAAATGGCAAATAAGAAACCAATTGAGATTAGTTTTTCAAGAAGATGGTGTAATATTCCTATATCTTGGTATTAGGAGGGAAGCCAAAACCCAAATTGTGCACCATCTGGAGAAGAAATATAATGAAGAAAGCCAACAAAAATATAATTACAACAACTGGCTTAGAAATAACAACTGCATTTATTAAGAACAGCCTGAGTAGATATTCAAGCAACAAAGTGACTTGAATTTTCATTAAAAGTGTGGAAGTAGGATGAGAAACAATTCTGGGAAACTCAATTCTGAGAACAGGAGATATGGAGATATCCCATAAAATATTACAGACCAAATATCTATAGTTATAACTATCTTATTATTTATAAAAGGAGGTAATATTTGGTTATATCTTAACTGCTAAGAAAGATCTGTTGTTTAGTCTATCTAGGAATACATGAAATGAGTACATTTTTTGGGGGGGTCTCTTCTGCAGCACTGCTGTAATTTGTAATCTTAATTACTTATATGATACTGGTTATTCAGCCTCCTTTGCTTCTAGAAAAAGAGACCTAGGACAAATATAGCCACCCAAGAAGTCTTCAGATCTTTACTAAACCTGCCTTGAAAGGTTTCTGCTTATGGTCTATGCACATAGTAAGATGCAGAATATCATCACGGTCCTCTGAGACATACCAAGCAGATCTTTAGAAATATCATGTGATTGGCATAAAATACTGAACAAAGGTGTTTTGACAGGAATAAGTCTGTTTGTTTTCCTATCTTAGCACAGAGAAGCCTCAACATGTATGGAGTGGAACACATTTTCTTTATGTTGTATTCAGTTCCTTCTTGCATAATGTTTACAAGGTTATTATGAAATCCAAGAACCTGCAATAGTACCTATATGCTATGTACAGTCTGGAGAATGGTTTACCATAACTATACTTTCTGTTCAGAATGAATGAATGTGTTATATATATATATAACACACTAAATATCTAAAAGCAAGTTGCAGAGACAAAGATACTCAAGAAAAATCATAAAATAAGGTGATCAACACAACAAGCAGAGATGCTTAGGGTAGATCAATGAAGGGAACAACTATAAAGAAGCATCATCAAATGCAATGCTCATAACATGTTGGAAGCACAAACTGGGGAGATCATACTGAGGAAGACAGAAGGAGTCCCACATCAAGTGTTCAGGGCAGAAGAATGCCCCTCTGTAACAGTACACAAGCAAGTCAGGCATTTACAGCCATCCAGCAGAAATGATTGGGGGAGCCTAGAAACAGTCTTGTAACCTTTCATCATAGATTTGAGCAGGGCAAAGAAAGCATTTTCTTCTTGCATGAGTTAATAGTTTATCTTCCCTTTTCAGGCACGTTTATAGCCTCAGATTAAATAGAAACTTCAGTTAGAAATAGTTTCCCTATTTGCTCTTGTCAGGAAGTAGGTTTTTATATTCTTAGTTTCTTTTTTTCCTGAGTACAGGGACCAGGCAGCCCCAAGACATAGAGTTTCATAGGAAACAAGGAACAGCCACCTCATTACATAATAGGCTTTGCTTTCAACAAGATTAAAAAGCACATGAAAAATTTTCAACTGTAAAGTATGTTATGCTACTGGTTCCTGGTGGGTTTATGGCACTACTGTTTATTTTCAAATTACAATAATCAGATTAGAAATTCAATCAATTTGTGGATAAGTTTACATGATCTTTTCAAAAATATTACTGATGGTTGTACACTTCATTATCTGTTGCAGAGGCTATGTGAATTGCTTAGAATAAGTGCCTCATATCCATCTTTTACAGCTTACTGTGAATATCTAAAATTGAAATCATTTTCTTAAAAAGTTTATTAGGTGATTGACTCCCCTGGCAGGAATTTTAATGTCCAGACACTTACCAAAAAAGGGTACATTTTCCTACCAGATAAGTAATAACTTGAATCTATTAAAAATATCATTTTCTCACAGCAAAGTTTTGAGTGCTAATTATTGCTCTTGATTCTAAGCATCTATTCCAACCACAGATCAGATCACACTACTGATTCTCTGTAGCACTTCAAACAGAGAGCTACCATCTGAACATAGTAATCATCTCCTTATTCATATCCTAGGTTACTGCTCCTTCTAGCCCTTAAATTTTCTTTCTACTCTACAGCTATCAGTGTATCTGTCCTTTTTACATGTTGGAACATCTTCTGAATATATGCCCAAGAGTGGTATTGCTGAGTCCCCAGGTAGCATTATGTCCAATTTTCTGAGGATCCACCAGACTGATTTCCAGAGTGGTTTTACCAGCTTGCAATCCCACCAGCAATGGAGGAGTGTTCCTCTTTCTCTACATCCTCACCAGCATCTGCTGTTACCTGAGTTTTTGATCTTAGCCATTCTGACTGGTGTGAGGTGGAATCTCAGGGTTGTTTTCATTTGCATTACCCTGATTACTAAGGATGTTGAACTTTGTTGTTGTTGTTGCTTTAGGTGCTTTTCAGCCATTTGGTATTCCTCAGTTGAGAATTCTTTGTTTAGCTCTCTACCCCATTTTTAGCGGGGTTATTTGATTTTCTGGAGTCCATCTTCTTGAGTTCTTTATATATACTGGATATTAGTCCCCTATCTAATTTAGGATTGGTAAAGATCCTTTCCCAATCTGTTAGTGGCCTTTTTGTCTTATTGACAGTGTCTTTTGCCTTACAGAAGCTTTGCAATTTTATGAGGTCCCATTTGTTGATTCCTGATCTTACAGAACAAGCCACTGGCATTCTGTTCAGGAATTTGTCCTCTGTATCCATATGTTCAAGGCTTTTCCCCACTTTCTCCTCTATAAGTTTTACTGTATCTGTTTTTATGTGGAGGTCCTTGATCCACTTGGACTTGAGCTTTGTACAACACAGCTATTAAAAACAATGAATTTATGAAATTCTTAGACAAATGGATGGATCTGGAGGATATCATCCTGAGTAAGGTAACCCAGTCAGAAAAGAACACACATGGTATGCACTCCCTGATAAGTGGATATTAGCCCAGAAGTTCAGAATACCCAAAATACAATTCACAAATCACATGAAACTCAAGAAGAAGGAAGACCAAAGTGTGGATACTTTGATCCTTCTTAGAAGGGGGAACAAAATACCCATGGAAGGAGTTGTATAGATAAATTTAGGATAAGAGACTGAAAGAATGACCATCCATAGACTGCTCCACCTGGAGATCCATCCCATATACAATCACCAAACCCAGACACTATTGTGGATGCTAAGAAGTGCATGCTGACAGGAGTCTGATATAGCTGTCTCCTGAGAGGCTCTGCTAGTGCCTGACAAATTCAGAAGTGGATGCTCACAGCCATCCATTGGCCTGACCATAGGGTCCCCAATGAGGAGCTAGAGAAAGTACCCAAGGAGCTCAAGGGTTTTGCAGCCCTTCAGGAGGAACAACAATGTGAACTAACCAGTACCCCCAGAGCTCCCAGGGACTAAACCACCAACCAAAGAGTACACATGGTGGGACTCTTGGCATATATGGCAGAGGATGGCCTATTTGGTCATCAGTGGGAAGAGAAGCTCTTGGTCCTATGAAGGTTCTGTGTCTCAGTGTAGGGGAATGCCAGGGCCAGGAAACTGGAGTGGGTCGTTTGGTGAACAGGGGGAATGGGGAGAGGATCAGAGGAGGGGATTTTCTAGAGGAGAAACCAGGAGAGGGGATAACATTTGAAATGTAATAAAAGAAAATACCTAATAAAATAAAAAATAAATCAAAAAACAAAAACCCCAAACCAACCAACCAAACAAACAAAAACCGTTGGGGCATCTATCAAGCCTTCATAGGACCAAGGACCTCTCTTCCCATCGATGTATGACAAGGCCATCTTCTGCTACATATGCAGCTGGAGCCATGTGTACTCCTTTGTAGATGGCTTAGTCCCTAAGAGTGGGTAGGTGGGTGAAGGAACACCCTCATAGAAGCAGGGGGAAGGAGGATGGGATAGGGGGTCTCAGGGAGGGGGAAAGCAGGAAAGGAGATAACATTTAAAATGTAAATAAAGAAAATATCCAATAAAACAGAAAAAAGTTAAAAAAACAAAACAAACAAACAAAAAGCAGAGGAAACCTAGAGAGATCAAGCCAGCAACCTGCACTCCAAAATGGCCTCTGTATCAGGCTCCATGTTTCCGCCCACTTGGAGGTTGTGTTCTGAAGTCCTCCAATGATAAATGGTGATTTGGAGGCTCAACACTAATAATGCCTTTCACAAATAGTTTTGACCTGCTGTTTCACTACAGCAATAATAATCTTAACTAAGACAACTGCTAAAACACTGGTTTTCAATATGTGGTTCTTGACTCCCTTCGGTGTCAAAAGGCCCTTCACAGACATCAACTAAGACTAAGAGGAAACACAAACATTTACATTATGATCCATAGAAGCAGCAAAATTGGAATAATGATGTGGCAATAAAAATAATTTTATGGTTATGGGTCACCACAACATGAAGAACTGTATTAAAAGACAGTAAGATTAAGAAACAATCTTCTAAATAGAGAAGTATGGCTTCACATACCTGGGTCAAACACTTGTTTTCATTTTTTATTATTATTTATTAATTTTTACTTGTTTTTTTCTTTGATAAAATGCTTTATTAGATACTTTCTTTATTTACATCTCAAATTTTATTCCCTTTCTTCATTTCCCCTCCAAGCCCCCTCCAATCCCATTCCCCCTCCTGCTCACTAATCTACCAACTCCCACTTCCTGGTCCTGGCATTCCCCTACACTGGGACACAGAACCTTCACAGGACCAAGGGCCTCTCCTCTCATTGATGTTCCACAAGGCTATTCTCTACTACATATGCACCTGGAGCCTAGAGTCCCTCCATGTGCACTCTTTGGTTGGTGGTTTAGTCCCTGGGAGCTCTGGGGGTACTGGTTGGTTCATATTGTTGTCCCTCATCACTCTTGCTTTACCAGTCTACAATACCCCTTTTCTGGGTCATCAAGACTCCACAGGACCAAGCACCTCCCCTCCCACTGATTCCAGATGAGTCAGTCCTCTGCTACAAATGTAGCAGGAACCATGTACCATCCCATGGATACTCTTTGGTTGGTGATTTAATCCCTGGGAGCTTCTGCAGGGTCTGGTTAATTGATAGTGTTGTTATGGTGTTGCAATCTCTGTCATCTCCTTCAGCCCTTTCCTAGCTCTTCCACTGGGATCCCTAAGTTTCTTTTCTTTTTGAAGCAATCTTTTAAGTGGCTTCTGTCTGGCCTCAAACTGGCTAAAACTGAACTCCATTCTACCTCTATCACCAAAATTCTGGGATTAGAGGGGTCTACAATCATTTTCTTTGGTGCAGTGCCAAGGATGAAAGTGACAGCTTTGTACATACAAGCATTGCTCTATGCCTACTAACCTACATCCCTACTCACATATCAGTGTTATTTCAGAGAAGGTGGAAATGTTTCTCTCTCCATGGAATTCCTTATCATATATTCAATCAAAAAGTCTAAGCCACAGCAATCTGTTAGTTAACCAAAACTTGAAATATAAAGTTATTACAATAATATTTAAAGAGTTTTTATCTTCATTTCTGTTCTACAAATACTATGAGGTCAGAGTCACAAAGCCTTCAATCTGCCTTTTGCTTTCACTGATGAATATTCAAGTTTTCCTCTACTACGTGGAGGTAAACCACGTAGTAGAGTACACACGGTGGGACTCATGGCATATATGGCAGAGGATGACCTACTAAATGAGTTGGTATGAGATTGCAGACAAGGAATAGGAATATAGTGTGTGGTATGGCAGATATTCAATAAATATTATTTCCTCAAGCCTACCTTCTCAAGACACTTCCATTTAATAAGCATATTTATGCTCTGGTAATATATGTGCATATATATGTGTGTCTATATATACACATATATATCATCTTCTACATCAACTTTTCTTAATACAGTTGTTTCATTTGAACTAAAAATTAGAACTGACAAAATCAGTTTGCAGCTAATTTTCTAAATAGCACAAGAAAACCAAGATTAAAACTTGAGACCCTACCTACTCAAATGGAGGCTAAATTTCTGTTTCCCATTTGTATAAGACCTCATGTGAGTACCCTGTATGTAGTGCTCATAGGGTTTCAGGATACAGAACATCAAATTCAAGCCAGAAGACATTTTGGCCACCAACATTTTAACATTGGCATCAGAAATGTTTTCAAAATGCAATAGCTGGGGATTATGTTTGATTCCCATCAGTATGAAAATGAAAACTCCCATATTTTTGGTAAATGATCTCTGAAGGGTCTCCAAGTTGACTAAGATTGATGAAAAGTGTGAGGGAAGAGTTTGATGCCTATGAGTGATAAGAGAGATTTGACTGGGAGCCTAAGTCTCAACCAAGTCCAGGCACACACTAGTCTCTGATGTGCAACTCCAGGCTCAGTGCAGGTGTTTTATAACATGTATTTTGACCACTCAAATATTTTCTGTCCTCGGTGACATTAATTTAAAAATCATAAGCCAGAGTATTCAAACCCCATGAGAACACACTGAGCAAGGATTGTCTGTAATAATACACGGTTTAACTCAGAGGGGATGCTCCTATTTCAGGCCAGAAAGGCCACTACAGAATGTTTACTTTCACTGACATGATAATGGTTTTAGTTTTAAAAAAATATTTAAAATTGCTCTTAATATGACTGGTGAATTTGAACTAAGCATGGGAACTGTCAATAAAGAAAATCTTTGTTTTGCTTACTATTGTAGACAAAATGTTACAGCTGTGATCAATTTTAGTTTTCACATATTCTGAAAGAAAAACAGCCATTAATATATTTATTGTTAAATAATGTATAATTATTAGAAATTGTTATAATTTATGAAGACTATAATTGAATGGAAATAAAATTTATAACATATATTAATTGTAATAATAATGTACTCTTTTAAAAATACTGAATTTTTTTTGCTTATTTTTAGTTATTTAAATTGAATTTGCTAGAAAGTGACCGTAGAGTTTTTTCAATCCTTGCCTGATAGCTGATGCATGTCATCTAAGTTCTTAGTAGAGAAAGACAAAGGAAAAGGCCAGCTTGGTCTACAAGTGACCCACTGTAAAGAATTAATTAATTAATGGTCCCAAGAAACAAGCAGGAGTAGCCATTCTAATATCGAATAAAATCGACTTTTATACAAAAGTTATCAAAAAAGATAAGGAAGGACACTTAATACTCTTTTATTAGATATTTTCTTCATTTACATTTAAAATGCTATCCCCAAACATTTCATATGTATAAAGAAAAAAGATCTACCAAGAAGAACTCTCAATTCGGAACATCTATGATCCAAATGCAAGAGTACCTACATTCATAAAAGAAACTTTACTAAAGCTCAAAGCCCATATTGAAACCCACACAATAATGGTGGGAGACTTCAACACCCCACTATCAGCAATGGACAGATCATGGAAAGAGAAACTAAACAGAGATGCAGTGAAACTACCAGACATTATGAATCAAATAGATTTAACAGATATCTATAGAACATTTCATCCTAAAAACAAAAGAATGTACCTTCTCAGCACCTCATAGAACCTACTCCAAAACTGACTATTCAGTCACAAAAGAGGCCTAAATGTATACAAGAGGATTGAAATAATCCTATGCATCCTATCAGATCACCATGGAATAAGGCTGGTCTTCAATAACGACAAAAAATACAGAAATCCCACATATACATGGAAGCTGAACAGCATTCTACTCAATGATAACTTGGTCAAGGAAGAAATAAAGAAAGAAATTATATACTTTTTTGAATTTAATGAAAATAAAGCCACAATATACCAAAACATATGGGACACAATGAAAGCAGTGCATAAAGGAAAACCCATAGCTCTAAGTGCCTCCAAGACGAAACTGGAGAGAGCATACACTAGAACAAAAAAGAAGCAAATTCACCCAAGAGGAATAGAAGGCAGGAAGTAATCAAACTCAGGACTGAAATCAACCAAGTGGAAACAAAAAGAACTATACAAAGAATCAACAAAGCAAGGAGCTGTTTCTTTGAGAAAGTCAACAGAATAGATAAATCCTTAGCCAGACAAATGAGAGGGCACAGAGACACTATCCAAATTAACAAAATCAGAAATGAAATGAGAGACATAACAACAGAAACCAAGGAAATTCAAAAAATCATCAGATCCTACCACAAAAGTCTATACTCAAAGAAACTGAAAAATGTGGATTTAATGGACAATTTTCTGGACAGATACCAGGCACCAAAATTAGTTCAGGATCAGATAAACCATCTAAACAGTCCGATAACCCCTAAAGAAGTGGAAGCAGTCATTAAAAGTCACCCGACTCAAAAAATTCAAGACCAGACTGGTTTAGTACAGAACTCTATCAGATCTTCAAAGAAGACCTAATACCAATACTTTTCAAACTATTCCACAAAAAAGAAACACTACCAAACTTGTTCTATGAAGTAACAATTACACTTATACCAAAACCACATAAACACCCAACAAAGATAGAGAATTTCAGACCAATTTCCCTTATGAGTATCAGTGCAAAAATACTTAACAAAAAACTTGCAAACTGAATCCAAGAATACATCAACATAATCATCCATCATGATCAATTAAGTTTCATCTCAGGGATGCAGGGATGGTTCAGTGTACAGAAATCCATCAACATAATCTACTATATAAACAAACTCAATGTGGAAAAAAAAACATGATCATCTCATTAGATGCTGAGAAAGCATTTGATAAAATTCAACACTGCTTCATGGTAAAAGTCTTGGGAAGGTCAGGAATTCAAGGCCCATACCTAAACATAGTAGAAGTAATATAGGGCAAACCAGTAGCCAACATCGCACTAAATGGAGAGAAACTTGAAGCAATACCACTAAAATCAGGGATGAAACAAGACTGCCCACTTTCTCTCAACTCAAACAAATCAGTAGCCTTCTTCTATTCAAAGGATAAACAGGCTGAGAAAGAAATTAGGGAAATGACACCCTTTATAATAGTCACAAATAATATAAAATGCCTTGGTGTGACTCTAACCAAGTAAGTGAAAGATCTATATGACAAGAACTTCAAGTCTCTGAAGAAAGAAATGAAGAATATTTTCAAAAATGGAAATATCTCCCATGCTCATGGATTGGCAGGATTAATATAGAAAAATGGTCATCTTGCTGAAAGAAATCTACAGATTCAGTAAAAAACCCATTAAAATTCCAACTCAATCTTCATAGAGTTAGAAAGAACAATTTGCAAATTCATTTCAAATTACCCAAAACTCAGCATATTGAAAATTATTCTCAACAGAAAAAGAACTTCTGTGGGAATCACATAGCGATAAAAATTGTACAGTAATGATACAGAGACAGGCAGGTAGATCAATGGAATAGAATTGAAGACCCAGAAATAAACCCACACACCTATGGTCACTTGGATTTTGACAAAGGAGCTAAAACCAACAAGTGGGAAAAAGACAGCATTTTTCACAAATAGTGCTGGTTTAACTGGAGGTCAGCACGTAGAAAAATGCACATTGATCCATTTTTACCTCCTTTTACATAACTCAAGTCCAAGTGGATCAAAGACCTTCAGATAAAACCAGATACATTGAATCTAATAGAAGAGAAAGTGGGGAAGAGCCTCGAACAAATAGGCACAGGGGAAAACAGACCAAATGAAGTTCATGAAGGAGGAAGACCAAAGTTTGGATGCTTCAGTCCTTAGAACAGGGAACAAAATATTCACAGCACGAAATACTGAGACCAACTGTGGAGCAGAAACTGAAGGAAAGTCCATCCAGAAACTGTTCCCTCTGGGAATCCATCCTATATAGTCACCAAACACAGACACTATTGTGGATGCCAAGAAGTGCTTGCTGACAGGAGGCTCATATTGCTGTCTACTGAGAGGCTCTGCCCGAGCCTGACAAATACAGAGGTGAATGCTCCCACTGGACTGAGCAATGGGTCCCCAATGAAGTAGTTCAAGAAAGAACTGAAGGAATTGAAGGGGCTTGCAACACCAAAGGAAGAACAACAGTATCAAATAACCAGACCCCAGGGACTAAACCAAAAACCCAAAGAGTACAAATGTAAGGACTCATGGTTCTAGCTGCATATGTAGAACAGGATGACCTTATTGGGCATCAGTGGCAGGAGAGGCCCTTGGTCCAGTGAAGGTTTGATACCCCAGTGTAGGGGAATGCCAGGGTGGGAAGGCAGGATTTGGTTGGTGGGTGAGGGGGGAAGGGATAGGGGGCTTTCAGGGGGAAATCTGGGAATGAGAATAACAATTGAAATGGAAATAAAGAAAATATCCACTAAAAATTAATTAATTAATAAGTTAATTAATTAAGAAATGGGTGGTTAATTGTTGGAGGGTGTTTTTTTCCATTTTTATTAGGTATTTAGCTCATTTACATTTCCAATGCTATACCAAAAGTCCCCCATACCCACCCAGCCCCACTCCCCTATCCACCCACTCCCCCTTTTTGGCCCTGGCGTTCCCCTGTACTTGGGCATATAAAGTTTGCGTGTCCAATGGGCCTCTTTTTCCAGTGATGGTCGACTAGGCCATCTTTTGATACATATGCAGCTAGAGTCAAGAGCTCCGGGGTACAGGTTAGTTCATAATGTTGTTCCACCTATAGGGTTGCAGATCCCTTTAGCTCCTTGGGTTCTTTCTCTAGCTCCTCCATTTGGAGCCCTGTGATCCATCCATTAGCTGACTGTGAGCATCCACTTCTGTGTTTGCCAGGCCACGGCATAGTCTCACAAGAGACAGCTACATCTGGGTCCTTTCGATAAAATCTTGCTAGTGTATTCAATGGTGTCAGCGTTTGGATGCTGATTATGGGGTGGATCTCTGGATATGGCAGTCTCTACATGGTCCATCCTTTGATCTCAGCTCCAAACTTTGTCTCTGTAACTCCTTCCATGGGTGTTTTGTTCGCAATTCTAAGGAGGGGCATAGTGTGCACACTTCAGTCTTCATTCTTCTTGAGTTTCATGTGTTTAGCAAATTGTATCTTATATCTTGGGTATCCTAGGTTTGGGGCTAATATCCACTTATCAATGAGTACATATTCTGTGAGTTCCTTTGTGAATGTGTTACCTCACTCAGGATGATGCCCTCCAGGTCCATCCATTTGGCTAGGAATTTCATAAATTCATTCTTTTTAATAGCTGAGTAGTACTCCATTGTGTAGATGTACCACATTTTCTGTATCCATTCCTCTGTTGAGGGGCATCTGGGTTCTTTCCAGCTTCTGGCTATTATAAATAAGGCTGCTATGAAGATAGTGGAGCATGTGTCCTTCTTACCAGTTGGGGCATCTTCTGGATATATGCCCAGGAGAGGTATTTCTGGATCCTCTGGTAGTACTATGTCCAATTTTCTGAGGAACCGCCAGACTGATTTCCAGAGTGGTTGTACAAGCCTGCAATCCCACCAACAATGGAGGAGTGTTCCTCTTTCTCCACATCCACGCCAGCATCTGCTGTCGCCTGAATTTTTGATCTTAGCCATTCTGACTGGTGTGAGGTGGAATCTCAGGGTTGTTTTGATTTGCATTTCCCTGATGATTAAGGATGTTGAACATTTTTTTCAGTTGCTTCTCTGCCATTCGGTATTCCTCAGGTGAGAATTCTTTGTTCAGTTCTGAGCCCCATTTTTTAATGGGGTTATTTGATTTTCTGAAGTCCACCTTCTTGAGTTCTTTATATATGTTGGATATTAGTTCCCTATCTGATTTAGGATAGGTAAAGATCCTTTCCCAATCTGTTGGTGGTCTTTTTGTCTTATTGACTGTGTCTTTTGCCTTGCAGAAACTTTGGAGTTTCATTAGGTCCCATTTGTCAATTCTCGATCTTACAGCACAAGCCATTGCTGTTCTGTTCAGGAATTTTTCCCCTGTGCCCATATCTTCAAGGCTTTTCCCCACTTTCTCCTCTATAAGTTTCAGTGTCTCTGGTTTTATGTGAAGTTCCTTGATCCACTTAGATTTGACTTTAGTACAAGGAGATAAGTATGGATCTATTCGCATTCTTCTACATGATAACAACCCCTTGTGCCAGCACCAATTGTTGAAAATGCTGTCTTTCTTCCACTGGATGGTTTTAGGTCCCTTGTCGAAGATCAAGGGACCATAGGTGTGTGGGTTCATTTCTCGGTCTTCAATTCTATTCCATTGGTCTACTTGTCTGTCTCTATACCAGTACCATGCAGTTTTTATCACAATTGCTCTGTAGTAAAGCTTTAGGTCAGGCATGGTGATTCCACCAGAGGTTCTTTTATCCTTGAGAAGACATTTTGCTATCCTAGGTTTTTTGTTATTCCTGATGAATTTGCAAATTGCTCCTTCTAATTCGTTGAAGAATTGAGTTGGAATTTTGATGGGGATTGCATTGAATCTCTAGACAGCTTTTGGCAAGATAGCCATTTTTACAATGTTGATCCTGCCAATCCATGAGCATGGGAGATCTTTCCATCTTCTGAGATCTTCTTTAATTTCTTTCTTCAGAGATTTGAAGTTTTCATCATACAGATCTTTCACTTCCTTAGTTAGAGTCACGCCGAGATATTTTATATTATTTGTGACTGTTGAGAAGGGTGTTATTTCCCTAATTTCTTTCTCAGCCTGTTTATTCTTTGTATAGAGAAAGGCCATTGTCTTGTTTGAGTTTATTTTATATCCAGCTACTTCACCAAAGCTGTTTATCAGGTTTAGGAGCTCTCTGGTAGAATTTTTAGGGTCACTTATATATACTATCATATCATCTGCAAAAAGTGATATTTTGACTTCCTCTTTTCCAATTTGTATCCCCTTGATCTCCTTTTGTTGTCGAATTGCTCTGGCTAATACTTCAAGTACTATGTTGAAAAGGTAGGGAGAAAGTGGGCAGCCTTGTCTAGTCCCTGATTTTAGTGGGATTGCTTCCAGCTTTTCTCCATTTACTTTGATGTTGGCTACTGGTTTGCTGTAGATTGCTTTTATCATGTTTAGGTATGGGCCTTGAATTCCTGATCTTTCCAAAACTTTTATCATGAATGGGTGTTGGATCTTGTCAAATGCTTTTTCTGCAACTAACGAGATGATCATGTGATTTTTGTCTTTGAGTTTGTTTATATAATGGATTACATTGATGGATTTTCGTATATTAAACCATCCCTGCATTCCTGGAATAAAACCTACTTGGTCAGGATGGATGATTGCTTTAATGTGTTCTTGGATTCGGTTAGCAAGAATTTTATTGAGGATTTTTTCATCGATATTCATAAGAGAAATTGGTCTGAAGTTCTCTATCTTTGTTGGATCTTTCTGTGGGTTAGGTATCAGAGTAATAGTGGCTTCATAAAATGAGTTGGGTACAGTACCTTCTACTTCTATTTTGTGAAATAGTTTGTGCAGAACTGGAATTAGATCTTCTTTGAAGGTCTGATAGAACTCTGCACTAAACCCGTCTGGTCCTGGGATTTTTTTGGTTGGGAGACTATTAATAACTGCTTCTATTTCTTTAGGTGATATGGGACTGTTTAGATGGTCAACTTGATCCTGATTCAACTTTGGTACCTGGTATCTGTCCAGAAATTTGTCCATTTCGTCCAGGTTTTCCACTTTTGTTGAGTATAACCTTTTGTAGAAGGATCTGATGGTGTTTTAGATTTCTTCAGGATCTGTTGTTATGTCTCCCTTTTCATTTCTGATTTTGTTAATTAGGATTTTGTCCCTGTGCCCTTTAGTGAGTCTAGCTAAGGGTTTATCTATCTTGTTGATTTTCTCAAAGAACCAACTCCTCGTTTGGTTAATTCTTTGAATAGTTCTTCTTGTTTCCACTTGGTTGATTTCACCCCTGAGTTTGATTATTTCCTGCAGTCTACTCCTCTTGGGTGAATTTGCTTCCTTTTTTTCTAGAGCTTTTAGATGTATTGTCAAGCTGCTCGTATGTGCTCTCTCCCGTTTCTTCTTGGAGGCACTCAGAGCTATGAGTTTCCCTCTTAGAAATGCTTTCATTGTGTCCCAAAGGTTTGGTTAAGTTGTGGCTTCATTTTCATTAAACTCTAAAAAGTCTTTAATTTCTTTCTTTATTCCTTCCTTGACCAAGGTATCATTGAGAAGAGTGTTGTTCAGTTTCCACGTGAATGTTGGCTTTCCATTATTTATGTTGTTATTGAAGATCAGTCTTAGGCCATGGTGGTCTGATAGGATACATGGGAAAATTTCAATATTTTTGTATCTGTTGAGGCCTGTTTTGTGACCAATTATATGGTCAATTTTGGAGAAGGTCCCGTGAGGTGCTGAGAAGAAGGTATATCCTTTTGTTTTAGGATAAAATATTCTTTAGATATCTGTCAGGTCCATTTGTTTCATAACTTCTGTTAGCTTCACTGTGTCCATGTTTAGTTTCTGTTTCCACGATCTGTCCATTGATGAAAGTGGTGTGTTGAAGTCTCCCACTATTATTGTGTGAGGTGCAATGTGTGCTTTGAGCTTTACTAAAGTGTCTTTAATGATTGTGGCTGCCCTTGCATTTGGAGTGTAGATATTCAGAATTGAGAGTTCCTCTTGGAGGATTTTACCTTTGATGAGTATGAAGTGTCCCTCCTTGTCTTTTTTGATAACTTTGGGTTGGAAGTCGATTTTGTTAGGTATTAGAATGGCTACTCCAGCTTGTTTCTTCAGACCATTTGCTTGGAAAATTGTTTTCCAGTCTTTCACTCTGAGGTAGTGTCTGTCTTTTTCCCTGAGATGGGTTTCCTGTAAGCAGCAGAATGTTGGGTCCTATTTGTATAGCCAGTCTGTTAGTCTATGTCTTTTTATTGGGGAATTGAGTCCATTGATATTAAGAGATATTAAGGAAAAGTAATTGTTGCTTCCTTTTATTTTTGTTGTTAGAGTTGGCATTCTGTTCTTGTGGCTGTCTTTTTTTTTTTTTGGTTTGTTGAGGGATTACTTTCTTGCTTGTTCTAGGGCGTGATTTCCGTCCTTGTATTCCTTCTTTTCTGTTATTATTCTCTGAAGGGCTGGATTCGTGGAAAGATATTGTGTGAATTTGGATTTGTCGTGGAATACTTTGGTTTCTCCATCTATGGTAATTGCGAGTTTGGCCGGGTATAGTAGCCTGGGCTGGCATTTGTGTTCTCTTAGTGTCTGTATAACATCTGTCCAGGCTCTTCTGGCTTTCATAGTCTCTGGTGAAAAGTCCGGTGTAATTCTGATAGGCCTTCCTTTATATGTTACTTGACCTTTCTCCCTTACTGCTTTTAATATTCTATCTTTATTTAGTGCATTTGTTGTTTTGATTATTATGTGTCGGGAGGAATTTCTTTTCTGGTCCAGTCTATTTGGAGTTCTTTAGGCTTCTTGTATGATCATGGGCATCTCTTTCTTTATGTTTGGGAAGTTTTCTTCTATTATTTTGTTGAAGATATTAGCTGGCCCTTTAAGTTGAAATCTTCATTCTCATCAATTCCTATTATCCGTAGGTTTGGTCTTCTCATTTTGTCCTGGATTTCCTGGATGTTTTGAGTTAGGATCCTTTTGCATTTTGTATTTTCTTTGACTGTTGTGTTGATGTTCTCTATGGAATCTTCTGCACCTGAGATTCTCTCTTCCATTTCTTGTATTCTGTTGCTGATGCTCACATCTATGGTTCCAGATCTCTTTCCTAGGTTTTCTATCTCCAGTGTTGCCTCGCTTTGGGTTTTCTTTACTGTGTCTACTTCCCTTTTTAGTTCTAGTATGGTTTTGTTCATTTCCATTACCTGTTAGGATGTGTTTTCCTGTTTTTCTTTAAGGACTTCTACCTGTTTGGCTGTGTTTTCCTGCTTTTCTTTAATGGCCTGTAACTCTTTAGCAGTGCTCTCCTGTAATTCTTTAAGTGACTTATGAAAGTCCTTCTTGATGTCCTCTATCATCATCATGAGAAATGTTTTTAAATCTGGGTCTAGATTTTCAGTTGTGTTGGGGTGCCCAGGACTAGGTGGGGTGGGAGTGCTGCGTTCTGATGATGGTGAGTGGTCTTGATTTCTGTTAGTAGGATTCTTACGTTTGCCTTTCGCCATCTGGTAATCTCTGAAGCTAGCTGTTATAGTTGTCTCTGTTAAGAGCTTTTTCTTCAGGTGACTCTGTTAGCCTCTATAAGCAGACCTGGGAGGGTAGCACTCTCCTTAGTTTCAGTGGGCAGTGTATTCTCTGCAGGAAAGCTCTCTTCTTGCAGGGAAGGTACCCAGATATCTCGTGTTCGAACCGGACTCCTGGCAGAAGTTGTGTTCCACTCACTAGAGGTCTTAGGATCCCTTGTGGAATCCTGTGTGGGCCCTTGCAGGTGTCAGGCGACTCCGCTGGCAAGGTAGCCCGGGGCTCGAGTGGAGCGGAAGGGCTGGAGGGTGTTTTTTTGTGCACTGTGTAATCAAATGCTGACTTCTGTACCCAGAGATCTGGTTGTAGTCTGTACTTTGACATGAATTAAAAATCTGTCACATGGATTGAAAATCATGCCATTTGAGAGCAAGTTTAGAGGAAGGGCAGGCTCAGAAAAGACCTTACTTCTACAGTTGGTTATCTTGGTTTTCTTTTTCTTTCAGGGTTGTCATGTATCTCAGCCATCTGGTAGACAAAATGACTTTGAGGTTCAGTGCTCTATGTGACCCTGATCTATGCCCAGACATGGTAACACCATGTCTCAAAACATAACTGAACACAATAAAAACATCTTTTTTTGGTTTTGTTTGTTTTTGTTTTTTGTTTTTTGGGGTTTGTTGTTGTTGTTGTTCTGTTTTGTTTTTTTTTTTTTGGTTTTTTAAGACAGGGTTTCTCTGTGTAGCCTTGGCTGTCCTGGAACTCACTTTGTAGACCAGGCTGGCCTTGAACTCAGAAATCCTCCTGCCTCTGCCTCCCAAGTGCTGAAAGTTGTAGGAATAAAAATGAAGTAAAATTAGCATTTGAACTGTTGCACTGCTGTGATAGTTTTAATAATCCAGGGATAAGTCAGTATGTTATGTCTAAAAATTCTATATATGATCAGGTTAGTCAATAGCTTGCTCAGTTTTTTTTTTTTTTATAGTAAGTACAATCATCTCATTACTTACAGAGTCAGAACTTAGTTTTCTGTATGGAAGGAGAATAAAACTTTTCACACAGGACACATCTGACCTTCCAAAAGTAAATCTATTGTTCTACATTTAAACATCTGATCGTCATTAATGTTATGCTTACAGGCAGGAGCTTAGCATAACTGTCAGCTGAGAGATTCTATCCAACATGGGTTGTAACAGATGCAGGTACCCACAGCCAAATGTTGGGCAGAGGTCAGGGATTCTTATGGAAGAATTTGGGAATGATTGAAGGATCTAAAATGGAAATGCCACAGCTCAACCAACAGAATCAATTAATCTGGACCTCTGTGACCTCTCAGATACTGAACCACCAACCACTGAACACACACAGGTTTGTATGAGGCCTCAAGCACATATGTAGCAGGTGTAGAGCTCAATCTCCATGTGGCTCCTAACAAATGGAGAAGAGGATCTCTCTAAAGCTGAGGCCTGACTGTGGCATCCATTCCCCAACAGGGATGCACCAAATCTGGCAGAGGATTGATGTGCCAGGCTTGGGGTGGGTGGGTACTCAAGAGGGGCCTAACCCTCTCAGAGGATAAGGGGATGGGGCCTGGAGAGGGTCTCAGTAAGGAGGGGCCAAGAAAAGGGGCAGCATTTGTATGTAAATTAATTAGTTAATTAAAAATGAAACCAAAAGAAAGAAAGAAAGAAAGAAAGAAAGAAGGAAGGAAAGAAAAGAGAAATGCGATTGTTTATATGTCTCCTGATTCATAGGCTTGCAGCCTTCCAAGTCAGAGATATTTGTCGACCAAATAACTGTGACATATATATTAAACCCTATAGGCTAAACAAAACCAAGAATAAACTACTCATCTGTTTCTTTAAGGACATATTTGAATATAGAAAATAATATTACTAGTTTTGTTTGCCCTTACTATTAGAAAAAATACTTGACAAATCTAGCAAATGTACTTCTTTTACCCCCAAAGAAATATAAATATGAGAGAAAAATATTATTTTTATTATTATTTTAGTATACATATGGAACATAAATTATATACCAAGATGATGCCAATGGCTAGATTTGCCTTTATTTGAGCTAAAATGATGCTGTCCTTCTAATAGGAAGGGTGTTCTTGTAGATTTTTCCTAAATATGATCACTTTCCTCATTTACGAATGGAAGGATGTCACAAGAAAACAACACACAATATCTGAATAAAAACAACTTAAAGATTTTTATTATATTTCTACTAGTTAAATATATGTGTCAAGATAGTAGAGAGCATTTATTTATTGTATTACTATAAATATGCAAGGAGAAATTCATCAGATTAGTACAATATCAGAACATATCATTAAATAAATAATGATTTTTGTTATTATTAATGCAAATTGGTTATATCTTAGTTTTCTCCTTTTCTCTAGTCATTAAGTGTAGACCACTATCCATTTTGCTATAGCAGGAAATTATCATTCATACATATTGAGAATTCTTAACCATTGCTTCCACATTTTGTCTGTATCCTGGCAACCTTTTTCCAAGTCTATATTCAACACAGCGCCTTCTCTCTCTCTCTCTCTCTCTCTCTCTCTCTCTCTCTCTTTCTCTCTCTCTCTCTCTGCATTGTAACTG
Organism: Mus musculus; assembly: GCF_000001635.26. Taxonomy (NCBI): domain Eukaryota; kingdom Metazoa; phylum Chordata; class Mammalia; order Rodentia; family Muridae; genus Mus; species Mus musculus. The sequence goes on along the minus strand of NC_000078.6, from coordinate 96,013,154 downwards.
GTCTTCAAGTAGCCATGCCACTAACCAAACCAATTGAATTTAATCCTGTAATCCCATGTCTTCTTCCATTTGATCTAAATTATAACATTAGGAATTAATAAATATTACTGTAAACAATAGTTTAAATCATGAGATGTAAAACAGTAACTCTGTCATTCTGTCTCAGTTTGTTTGTTTGTTTGTTTTTTACTCTTGCTTCCCATTACTTGGGCCTAGTGTGGTTACAAGTGTTCATGTAATTTAAAACAGCTCAGTTGGGCAAGAAAATTATATGGAAATAGGATATATAAAATTATAATACAGAAAACATTGATGACTGATGACTCCCAAGAATTTTTTGGAAAGTGTGAAATAGTGTGAAAAATAAAATAGTCAACTAGAGGTCAGAAAACAACTTGAGACAGGCCAAACTTAACAAAATAGCTGACACATGATCTTGTACTGGATCTAGGCATGGCTGTCCAAGATTTCCTAAGGGGGAAGCATGTGGTTATCTATGCAAGCTGACAAAATGATTAAATACAAAGGAATAAACCTGGGTAAACATGGAGCTGTCTGGACAGCAGAAAGACAGTCAATTCCCTCTAAGCTTGATGACAGTCGATGCCAGTTTAGACCCAAGTACATTCTATATATTCAGCTTGTTATCAGTTTTATGAAAGCCTGCAGTACAAATGGATGCATATATGCCTCTGGTATTTAAGGTTTTTGTCTTTCGCTTGTATGCCCCTCAAGATGATCTGGTACAAGTAATACTAGTAAAAATAATAATCAAAATAAAACCTATGGGAACAAAGTGGTTCGCAAAGTTTAGAGGAAAAAACTATGCTTGGAGGACAGTAAAACTAATGGCTGTTCTGTGTGTCAGAGGGAAGGTGTTCAGTTATAACCTAATACATTTCAGAGACTCCTATTCTACCAATCATGGAAGCAGCAGACTTGATTTTTTTCAAAGCACTAGAGATATTTTGTACAATAGTTACCATTTTGAAATATGACTGTCCATCCTCTCTTTGTTCAATGTATAATTAGTTACAATCAGTTCTTTTCTAGTAATTGGATTTCTATCAGTGTAACCATGAGACATACCATGACCTTATAGAGTTAATGTTATATAATATAGTGTGTGCTAATGAAACGTAGTCTTAAAGACATCTAAATAAATGATCATTTCAGATACTAGGATAAAGGCACTTCTCCATTCCTACTCTATTGATTGCATAATATATTAACTTTACAATAACTGTTATCATGGATTTGTTGTACCAACAAGAGGCCAAGATAAATCTTAAATTGGAAAAAGAATAAGGGAAAATAAACTTCAGAACTGGAAATGATCGACTATGAGCATTATCCTTATCCATATGATCTCTAAGTAACTGCCTTTCGTTAGAAAGAGTACTATATGATACTTACTTTTGTCACCTAAAGGCCAACAATGAGTCATGTTTTGAGTGGGATGTTCCCTTGCTCTTGTGCATTTGAATACTTGGTCCTTGACTGATAGCACAGTGTGAGGGGCTTAGGTGGTGATATTGAAGAAAGTATGCCACTTTAAGATAGCTTTGAAAGTTTAAAGCATTGCATCATTTTGAGGTTGAGGTTTCTAAACTGCTCATGGTTGAAGATGAGTCCTCATATTCATATTGTATTGTGAATGATGATCACTTTGTTGGATGAAGGGATACATGTGTGAGACACTGTTGTAATGATGACATAAAAATTGTTAGGAGCTAAAAAATAAAACTTTTTATAAATAAAAGATTTTATATTGTATAATGATTATGCTAATTTCTCACTGGGTGTTCACTGCACTAGAAACACCCCACTGAAACACAATAGACAACCTGCCAACTTGACCTACTTTCAGATATAGCCAAACTGAACATTCATTGCAACTTTTATCTTAGCCACTTCTTACCTTGTCTCAATATCGCTCCCTTAAATTATTGTGCAGACTATCTCATTTGCCTCTCTGCTTCCACCCATGCCTTCCAAAATAATCTCTTTTAAGTTGTTACTTTATATTAGATCTCTGTTCAAAATCCCAAAATAGATGACTAGATCAATCATATTAGACACTTAAGCTCATGCAACCCACTGAAGGACAATCAGCTCCTGGTACCTCTTTGAACTTGGCTCCAACTCCTTTCTATCTTGCCCACACATCCCAGTTATCTGGTCCATTTGTTGTTTTTCAGACACATAGACTATTAGCCTGTCTTAGACTTCCTCTTGGTTCTGAATCAATGCTCAAAGCACCCACCTGGATAATTCTCAGGGGATCTCACTGCTTTGTCCAAATCAGAGTTACCTTCTCATGGCAAACTCTGCAATCTGTCTTCTTACACTTTTCACTTCCCGATGTCTATTTCCTTTATCTCATGTAGACCCTGTGCTCAAGTTTTTCACCTCCAACCTCAGAATAATGGCTATTCCATAGCCCTATAGAACTTGTTTTGCTCACTGTGTCTCCAAACCATATAGGACAGTGGCTAGTACCATGAAGAGGCTTCACCCCAGAAATCTTTGCTATCTTTAAAACAGAAACAACAGTCACAAAAATTACACTAAGATTTCTTATGTCACATTAAGTGAAACTGGCAGCCATCATAATTTTGTTCTTTTTTCAAACACTCTGTTTCTCCTTGACTGTGAAATAGGTATAGCTTTGATACTGTAGAACCCTTTAACCAAATTTCTTGAAAATATATTCTTCCAAATGTTTGAAGTGCCGAAGGAGATACCAAAGAGGTAGACATGCTCTGCATGAATAGGGATTGTTTTCTTTCAAAAATATGCCTTGTAGGTGTACTTTAAATAACAAATAATGTGGGTTTTTTTTTTTGCTTACTTTTCTACTAAAAACCTTGTGTGTTGTGTATTTATGGATCAACTTTAAAATACATAGTTATCCATTAATAAAAGGAACTTACTGATCCACAACCCTTTAACTTCTAAAGGAAATATCTTTCTATATTTTTGAGTGATTTTAACATAAAAATTAATACTGACAGGGATTTGAGGAATAAGCAAATACTTTTATATAATTGTAGCCCTTACTGCCAAAAACATGGAAGGGCAGCAATTTTATTGAGGTTCAGAAAATTAAATGTTTTGTCTAATTTCATAGAGTTTATATTTCTCAGCTTCAAATCCTTGAAACAGCTGTGACTCTAAATGTAGGGCAAAGCATTATTTGAGACATCAGTTCTGAAAAGCCATATTTCAGTAAAAATTGAAGTTTTCTTAAGGTATTAATTAACAATCAAGTGCATATTAAAAGCACATATTTAACAAGTAAGATAGAGAAAAATTGTGTATTTTTCCATTCACTTGAAATTTCCAATTTTCTCTGTATTTGGTGATTGCTACAACTGTGTGTGGACATAGCACTCCATTCCATCTCAATTAGGCCATGATAGGACTCTTTAGTTACAAATAACCACATCTCTGCAACTTTCCAAAATCAATGCTGATTTTTTTAACTACATTACATCCCACAACAAATCAGTTCTGACTCAGCTTCTATTGGGGAATACTATAGTTTCTAGGAACAAAAAGGTAAAGATTTGATGAGACACTATTTATTACAGGAGAACAAGTCAATTCTTCCCTTAGTAACATCAGCCAAGTAAATTAATATTTAAAGTCTGAAGTTTAGATTGAGTTGTAGTTTACTTTCCATCAGAAGATTTATCTCTTAAAGTTTATTCTACTCTACTAAGCCACAATGCTTAAACAAATCAGCAAAAGTACCACCGATATTTCTGCATATGTCAGCCTTGCCAGTGCATCAAGGTGTTTACTCACTGCCACTTCCTCGGGCTTCTCTTCCATAGCACAATCCTCTGAGGTAGAAAGCTGAGGAAGAGTGGGAGAACCTTTAAGTGACTCAAGGATTCTAAAAAAAAATTTTTTGAGAATAATTCTAAAATTCAAATTTAAATTTAGTTCTGGTAGCTTAAGTCTGCCTGTCAAAAACAAATGAGGCTAAGGATGTGGCTCAGTGGCAGAGCATTTGTCAAACAGCAGCAATATGGCCCCAAACCAAGTAAACAACCAGATGTTGCACATCTGCTGTCCTTGCCCCTACAAGGAAGAGGAAGAAGTATTTCAAATTCATGGCAATCTGATTTGGATAGCAAGATCCTGTCTCTATTTTAAAAGTGCTTATTATAGCTATGGTCTTTTATAAATTGTTTTTATTACCTAATAATATGGTTATTTGTGGGTTATGCACAGGTATGCCAGAGACATCATATCACCTAAAAAAGAGGTACCAAAAGTTGTGTGCACCCTGTTATGAATATAACCCTCTCCCTCTAAGACATAACAAATCTCCTTACTGTCAAGATAACTCTCAAGTCTTTTAACTATAAATTAATTTCCCTAAATTTCTAAGTGAACTAGTCATTTAGTAACAAAGAAAATCAATATTTATTTGGATCTTCACTACTAAGATACTATCATCTATTTTTGATAATGCTCATCTGTGAATATGAAAATAGAATTTTTCAATGGAGAAAGTAAAGAAAAATAATAGAAAAACTTTTAGTTTTATATTTAAGTTGATACACTTATAAAGAAACAATTTTATTATTAATTTTTTTAAAAAATATGAAGTCAGCCCCCTCCACATGAACTCCACATCTCTTCCTGCCTGCTTCCTCCAGGGCTTCTCTTTTCCTTTGAAAACCCCACAATATGAAAGCCTCCCAGGAGATTTACTGCACACAGGGCAACAGGCAAGTGACCCTCCCAAATAACTTCAGCAGCAGGGACAGCAGAGGAGTTCAGCAGACACAGGATTCCTCCCCTTTGGTCTATCACCACCTCCCTTCTCTTCTACACCTGCTGCTTGTGCAGATCATAAGCATGACTTCCCCTTTGAAGGCTTCTCAGCAGTTCTACTGCAGCCAGAGCAACACATTATCAGAATGAATGCTTCTCTGAAGATGCTGCAGTCTGAAGGCCTCCCAGGAAATCTGCTAAAAACAGGGCCATGGGTCTCCCAGGAGATCTGTAGCAACACAGGGACATAGGAGTCAGGCTCCACACAGAGAAACCCAGGCTGCTTAACAACAGAGATAACCAGATGGCAAGAGGCAAGCACAATACAATAAGGAACAGAAGCCAATAAACTTTGGCACTGTTAGAACCCAATTCTGTCACCATCCAAGCCCTGGATACCCCATCACACATAAAACCATGATGCTGACCTAAACTCCTATCTCATGAAGATAATAGAGTCCTTTCAGGAGGATATATATAACTCACTAAAAGAAATACATGAGAACATAGGTAAATAAATACTGGTAAAGAAATACAGGAGAACACAATCAAATATGTGAATAAATTGAACAAAGCAGTCCAAGAACTAAAAATGGAAGTAGAAACAATAACGTAGACAAAAGTGGAGGCAACCCTGAAAAAGGAAAACCTAGAAAAGAGGCCAGGAGCTACTGATGCAAGCATCAACAACAGAATACAAGGGATAAAAGAGAGACTTTCCAGCTTAGAAGATACCTTGAAGATATTGAGACACTAGTCAAAGAAAATACAAAGCATAAAAAACTCCTAACCCAAAATATCTAGGATATCCAAGACACAATGAAAAACCAAACCTAAGAATAATAGGAATAGAAGAGAGGGTGTTTCCTAGCTCAAAGGAGCAGAAAATGCCCTCAACAAAACCATAGAAGAAAACTTCCCCTACCTAAAATGGAGATGGTCATAAATGTACTAGAAGCCTACAGAACACCAAATACATTGGAGCAGAAAAGAAAAATCCTCTCATCACATAATAATCAAAACTCTAAATGCACAGAACAAAGAAAGAATATTAAAAGCTGTAAGTGGATGCCAGCAGAGTCTTGCCCAACACCCGCAAGGGCCCACACGGGACTCCCCACGGGATCCTAAGACCTCTGGTGAGTGGAACACAGCGCCTGCCCCAATCCAATCGCGCAGAACTTGAGACTGCGGTACATAGGGAAGCAGGCTACCCGGGCCTGATCTGGGGCACAAGTCCCTTCCGCTCGACTCGAGCCCCGGGCTTCATTGCCAGCAGAGTCTTGCCCAACACCCGCAAGGGCCCACACGGGACTCCCCACGGGACCCTAAGACCTCTGGTGAGTGGAACACAGCGCCTGCCCCAATCCAATCGCGCGGAGCTTGAGACTGCGGTACATAGGGAAGCAGGCTACCCGGGCCTGATCTGGGGCACAAGTCCCTTCCACTCGACTCAAGACTCGAGCCCCGGGCTACCTTGCCAGCAGAGTCTTGCCCAACACCCGCAAGGGCCCACACGGGACTCCCCATGGGACCCTAAGACCTCTGGTGAGTGGAACACAGCGCCTGCCCCAATCCAATCGCGCAGAACTTGAGACTGCGGTACATAGGGAAGCAGGCTACCCGGGCCTGATCTGGGGCACAAGTCCCTTCCACTCGACTCGAGCCCCGGGCTTCATTGCCAGCAGAGTCTTGCCCAACACCCGCAAGGGCCCACACGGGACTCCCCATGGGACCCTAAGACCTCTGGTGAGTGGAACACAGCGCCTGCCCCAATCCAATCGCGCAGAACTTGAGACTGCGGTACATAGGGAAGCAGGCTACCCGGGCCTGATCTGGGGCACAAGTCCCTTCCGCTCGACTCGAGCCCCGGGCTTCATTGCCAGCAGAGTCTTGCCCAACACCCGCAAGGGCCCACACGGGACTCCCCATGGGACCCTAAGACCTCTGGTGAGTGGAACACAGCGCCTGCCCCAATCCAATTGCGCAGAACTTGAGACTGCAGTACATAGGGAAGCAGGCTACCTGGGCTTGATCTGGGGCACAAACCCCTTCCACTCCACTCGAGCCCCGGGCTACCTTGCCAGCTGAGTCGCCTGACACCCGCAAGGGCCCACACAGGATTCCACACGTGATCCTAAGACCTCTAGTGAGTGGAACACAACTTCTGCCAGGAGTCTGGTTCGAACACCAGATATCTGGGTACCTGCCTTGCAAGAAGAGAGCTTGCCTGCAGAGAATACTCTGCCCACTGAAACTAAGGAGAGTGCTACCCTCCAGGTCTGCTCATAGAGGCTAACAGAGTCACCTGAAGAACAAGCTCTTAACAGTGACAACTAAAACAGCTAGCTTCAGAGATTACCAGATGGCGAAAGGCAAACGTAAGAATCCTACTAACAGAAATCAAGACCACTCACTATCATCAGAACGCAGCACTCCCACCCCACCTAGTCCTGGGCACCCTAACACAACCAAAAATCTAGACCCAGATTTAAAAACATTTCTCATGATGATGATGGAGGACATCAAGAAGGACTTTCATAAGTCACTTAAAGAATTACAGGAGAGCACTGCTAAAGAGTTACAGGCCCTTAAAGAAAAGCAGGAAAACACAGCCAAACAGGTAGAAATCATTAAAGAAAAACAGGAAAACACATCCAAACAGGTGATGGAAATGAACAAAACCATACTAGAACTAAAAGGGGAAGTAGACACAATAAAGAAAACCCAAAGCGAGGCAACGCTGGAGATAGAAACCCTAGGAAAGAGATCTGGAACCATAGATGCGAGCATCAGCAACAGAATACAAGAAATGGAAGAGAGAATCTCAGGTGCAGAAGATTCCATAGAGAACATCGACACAACAGTCAAAGAAAATACAAAATGCAAAAGGATCCTAACTCAAAACATCCAGGTAATCCAGGACACAATGAGAAGACCAAACCTACGGATAATAGGAATTGATGAGAATGAAGATTTTCAACTTAAAGGGCCAGCTAATATCTTCAACAAAATAATAGAAGAAAACTTCCCAAACATAAAAAAAGAGATGCCCATGATCATACAAGAAGCCTACAGAACTCCAAATAGACTGGACCAGAAAAGAAATTCCTCCCGACACATAATAATCAGAACAACAAATGCACTAAATAAAGATAGAATATTAAAAGCAGTAAGGGAGAAAGGTCAAGTAACATATAAAGGAAGGCCTATCAGAATTACACCAGACTTTTCACCAGAGACTATGAAAGCCAGAAGAGCCTGGACAGATGTTATACAGACACTAAGAGAACACAAATGCCAGCCCAGGCTACTATACCCGGCCAAACTCTCAATTACCATAGATGGAGAAACCAAAGTATTCCACGACAAAACCAAATTCACACAATATCTTTCCACGAATCCAGCCCTTCAAAGGATAATAACAGAAAAGAAGCAATACAAGGACGGAAATCACGCCCTAGAACAACTAAGAAAGTAATCATTCAACAAACCAAAAAGAAGACAGCCACAAGAACAGAATGCCAACTCTAACAACAAAAATAAAAGGAAGCAACAATTACTTTTCCTTAATATCTCTTAATATCAATGGACTCAATTCCCCAATAAAAAGGCATAGACTAACAGACTGGCTACACAAACAGGACCCAACATTCTGCTGCTTACAGGAAACCCATCTCAGGGAAAAAGACAGACACTACCTCAGAGTGAAAGGCTGGAAAACAATTTTCCAAGCAAATGGACTGAAGAAACAAGCTGGAGTAGCCATTTTAATATCGGATAAAATCGACTTCCAACCCAAAGTTATCAAAAAAGACAAGGAGGGACACTTCATACTCATCAAAGGTAAAATCCTCCAAGAGGAACTCTCAATTCTGAATATCTACGCACCAAATGCAAGGGCAGCCACATTCATTAGAGACACTTTAGCAAAGCTCAAAGCATACATTGCACCTCACACAATAATAGTGGGAGACTTCAACACACTACTTTCATCAATGGACAGATCATGGAAACAGAAACTAAACAGGGACACAGTGAAACTAAAAGAAGTTATGAAACAAATAGATCTAACAGATATCTACAGAACATTTTATCCTAAAACAAAAGGATATACCTTCTTCTCAGCACCTCACGGGACCTTCTCCAAAATTGACCATATAATTGGTCACAAAACAGGCCTCAATAGATACAAAAATATTGAAATTGTCCCATGTATCCTATCAGACCACCATGGCCTAAGACTGATCTTCAATAACAACATAAATAATGGAAAGCCAACATTCACGTGGAAACTGAATAACACTCTTCTCAATGATACCTTGGTCAAGGAAGGAATAAAGAAAGAAATTAAAGCCTTTTTAGAGTTTAATGAAAATGAAGCCACAACGTACCCAAACCTATGGGACACAATGAAAGCATTTCTAAGAGGGAAACTCATAGCTCTGAGTGCCTCCAAGAAGAAACGGGAGAAAGCACATACTAGCAGCTTGACAACACATCTAAAAGCCCTAGAAAAAAAGGAAGCAAATTCACCCAAGAGGAGTAGACGGCAGGAAATAATCAAACTCAGGGGTGAAATCAACCAAGTGGAAACAAGAAGAAATATTCAAAGAATTAACCAAACGAGGAGTTGGTTCTTTGAGAAAATCAACAAGATAGATAAACCCTTAGCTAGACTCACTAAAGGGCACAGGGACAAAATCCTAATTAACAAAATCAGAAATGAAAAGCGAGACATAACAACAGATCCTGAAGAAATCCAAAACACCATCAGATCCTTCTACAAAAGGCTATACTCAAAAAAACTGGAAAACCTGGATGAAATGGACAAATTTCTGGACAGATACCAGGTACCAAAGTTGAATCAGGATCAAGTTGACCATCTAAACAGTCCCATATCACCTAAAGAAATAGAAGCAGTTATTAATAGTCTCCCAACCAAAAAAAGCCCAGGACCAGATGGGTTTAGTGCAGAGTTCTATCAGAACTTCAAAGAAGATCTAATTCCAATTCTGCACAAACTATTTCACAAAATAGAAGTAGAAGGTACTCTACCCAACTCATTTTATGAAGCCACTATTACTCTGATACCTAAACCACAGAAAGATCCAACAAAGATAGAGAACTTCAGACCAATTTCTCTTATGAATATCGATGCAAAAATCCTCAATAAAATTCTCGCTAACCGAATCCAAGAACACATTAGAGCAATCATCCATCCTGACCAACTAGGTTTTATTCCAGGGATGCAGGGATGGTTTAATATACGAAAATCCATCAATGTAATCCATTATATAAACAAACTCAAAGACAAAAACCACATGATCATCTCGTTAGATGCAGAAAAAGCATTTGACAAGATCCAACACCCATTCATGATAAAAGTTTTGGAAAGATCAGGAATTCAAGGCCCATACCTAAACATGATAAAAGCAATCTACAGCAAACCAGTAGCCAACATCAAAGTAAATGGAGAAAAGCTGGAAGCAATCCCACTAAAATCAGGGAGTACACAAGGCTGCCCACTTTCTCCCTACCTTTTCAACATAGTACTTGAAGTATTAGCCAGAGCAATTCGACAACAAAAGGAGATCAAGGGGATACAAATTGGAAAAGAGGAAGTCAAAACATCACTTTTTGCACATGATATGATAGTATATAGAAGTGACCCTAAAAATTCTACCAGAGAACTCCTAAACCTGATAAACAGCTTCGGTGAAGTAGCTGGATATAAAATAAACTCAAACAAGTCAATGGCCTTTCTCTATACAAAGAATAAACAGGCTGAGAAAGAAATTAGGGAAACAACACCCTTCTCAATAGTCACAAATAATATAAAATATCTTGGCGTGACTCTAACTAAGGAAGTGAAAGATCTGTATGATAAAAACTTCAAATCTCTGAAGAAAGAAATTAAGGAAGATCTCAGAAGATGGAAAGATCTCCCATGCTCATGGATTGACAGGATCAACATTCTAAAAATGGCTATCTTGCCAAAAGCAATCTACAGATTCAATGCAATCCCCATCAAAATTCCAACTCAATTCTTCAACGAATTGGAAGGAGCAATTTGCAAATTTGTCTGGAATAACAAAAAACCTAGGATAGCAAAAAGTCTTCTCAAGGATAAAAGAACTTCTGGCGGAATCACCATGCCAGACCTAAAGCTTTACTACAGAGCAATTGTGATAAAAACTGCATGGTACTGGTATAGAGACAGACAAGTAGACCAATGGAATAGAATTGAAGACCCAGAAATGAACCCACACACCTATGGTCACTTGATCTTCGACAAGGGAGCTAAAACCATCCAGTGGAAGAAAGACAGCATTTTCAACAATTGGTGCTGGCACAACTGGTTGTTATCGTGTAGAAGAATGCGAATCGATCCATACTTATCTCCTTGTACTAAGGTCAAATCTAAGTGGATCAAGGAACTTCACATAAAACCAGAGACACTGAAACTTATAGAGGAGAAAGTGGGGGAAAGCCTTGAAGATATGGGCACAGGGGAAAAATTCCTGAACAGAACAGCAATGGCTTGTGCTGTAAGATCAAGAATTGACAAATGGGACCTAATGAAACTCCAAAGTTTCTGCAAGGCAAAAGACACCGTCAAGAAGACAAAAAGACCACCAACAGATTGGGAAAGGATCTTTACCTATCCTAAATCAGATAGGGGACTAATATCCAACATATATAAAGAACTCAAGAAGGTGGACTTCAGAAAATCAAATAACCCCATTAAAAAATGGGGCTCAGAACTGAACAAAGAATTCTCACCTGAGGAATACCGAATGGCAGAGAAGCACTTGAAAAAATGTTCAACATCCTTAATCATCAGGGAAATGCAAATCAAAACAACCCTGAGATTCCACCTCACACCAGTCAGAATGGCTAAGATCAAAAATTCAGGTGACAGCAGATGCTGGCGTGGATGTGGAGAAAGAGGAACACTCCTCCATTGTTGGTGGGAGTGCAGGCTTGTACAACCACTCTGGAAATCAGTCTGGCGGTTCCTCAGAAAACTGGACATAGTACTACCGGAGGATCCAGCAATACCTCTCCTGGGCATATATCAAGAAGATGCCCCAACAGGTAAGAAGGACACATGCTCCACTATGTTCATAGCAGCCTTATTTATAATAGCCAGAAGCTGGAAAGAACCTAGATGCCCCTCAACAGAGGAATGGATACAGAAAATGTGGTACATCTACACAATGGAGTACTACTCAGCTATTAAAAAGAATGAATTTATGAAGTTCCTAGCCAAATGGATGGACCTGGAGGGCATCATCCTGAGTGAGGTAACACATTCACAAAGAAACTCACACAATATGTATTCACTGATAAGTGGATATTAGCCCCAAACCTAGGATACCCAAGATATAAGATATAATTTGTTAAACACATGAAACTCAAGAAGAATGAAGACTGAAGTGTGGACACTATGCCCCTCCTTAGATTTGGGAACAAAACACCCATGGAAGGAGTTACAGAGCCAAAATTTGGAGCTGAGATGAAAGGATGGACCATGTAGAGACTGCCATATCCAGGGATCCACCCCATAATCAGCATCCAAACGCTGACACCATTGCATACACTAGCAAGATTTTATTGAAAGGACCCAGATGTAGCTGTCTCTTGTGAGACTATGCCGGGGCCTAGCAAACACAGAAGTGGATGCTCACAGTCAGCTAATGGATGGATCATAGGGCTCCCAATGGAGGAGCTAGAGAAAGTAGCCAAGGAGCTAAAGGGATCTGCAACCCTATAGGTGGAACAACATTATGAACTAACCAGTACCCCGGAGCTCTTGACTCTAGCTGCATATATATCAAAAGATGGCCTAGTCGGCCATCACTGGAAAGAGAGGCCCATTGGACTTGCAAACTTTATATGCCCCAGTACAGGGGAACACCAGGGCCAAAAAGGGGGAGTGGGTGGGCAGGGGAGTGAGGGTGGGTGGATATGGGGGACTTTTGGTATAGCATTGGAAATGTAAATGAGTTAAATACCTAATAAAAAATGGAAAAAAAAAAGCTGTAAGTGAAAAAGGCCAAGTAACGTATAAGGCAGATCTATCAGAATTAAACTAGCCTTGTCAACAAAGACCCTAAAAGCCAGAAGAGCCTAGAGAGATCATGCAGACCCTAAGAAAACACAAATGCCAACCCAAGCTACTATACCCTGCAAAAGTCTCAATTATAAGAGATGGAGAAACAAAATAGTCCATGACAAATCCAAGTTCAAACAATATCTACCAATCCAGCCCTACAAAAGATTTTAGAAGGAAAACTCTAAAATTTAAGATTTTAGAAGGGTATCTACATCAATGGGAAAGTAAAAGAAATTTCACAACAAAACCAAAAGGAGAGAATCACATACACATAATGCCATCTCTGAAAAAAAAAACATAACAGGAACTAACTATCATCTCTCTTTAACATCTCTCAGTATCATTGAACTCATTCCCCAATAAAAAGACATAAGTAAACAGACTGGATAAGCAAGCAGTATCCAGCATTTTTACTGCACACAAGAAACACACCTCAATTACTAAGACAGTTACTACCTTAAAGTTGAAAGGCTGACAAAAAAAGCAAATGGCCCCAAGAAACAAGTGGGAGTTGCCATTCTAACATCCAATAAAATAAACTTTCAACCAAAAGTTATCAAGCAAGATAGGGGTGAACACTTCACATTCATCAAAGGAAATATCCACCAAGAGAAATTCTCAGTTCTTAAAATCTCTGCCCTAAATGCAAGGGCATCCACATTAATAAAAGAAACTATATTAAAGTTCAAAACACGCATTGAAACCCACACAATAAAGGTTGGAGACTTCAACACCCCACTCTCATGGATAAGCATGTCATTAAAACAGAAATTAAACAGAAACACAGTGAAACTAATAGAGATTATGAACCAAATGGATTTAACAGATAGATACAGAATATTTCACCCTAAAACAAAAGTATATATTTTCTTCTCAGCACGTCATGGTACCTTCTCCAAAATTAACCACATAATCAGTCACAAACAAGCCTCAGCAGATACAAGAAGATAGAAACAATCCCACGCATCCTTTCAGATCACCAAGGTCTAAGGCTGAACCTCAGTAACAACAAAGAACAATAGAAAACCCACATACCCATGGAAACTGAACAACTCTTTACTCAATGCTAACTTTGTCAGAGAAGAAATAAAGAATGAAATGGAAGACTTCTTTGAATTCAATGAAAATGATGACACAACCTACCCAAACTTGTGGGACACAATAAAAGAGCTAAGAGGAAATTTCATAGCACTCAGTGCCCTCTTGAAGAAATTGGAGAGATCCTACCAAAAAAAAAAAAAAAAAAAAAAAAAAAAAAAAAAAAAAAAGGAAGCAAACAAACACGAGAGGAGTAGATGGCAGAAAATAGTCAAACTCAAGGCCAAAGAAACCAAATAGAAACAAAGAAAGCAAACACAAAAAGCTGGTTCTGTGAGAAAATTAATGAGATAGATAAACCCTTAAGCCAAACCAAAGGGCACAGAGAGAGTATCCAATATTGCCTGAGAGCCAGCAGAATTAATGGAAATATGCAACCTCAGAGGTGGGAGCTGTGGGGACCCTCTAAAATGTACCAGAGACCTGGGACATTAGAGACTCTGAGGACTGAAAGGGAAGGACCTTAGATGAAATACCCAATAATGGGGAGAAGGAACTTGTAGAGTCCACTTCCAATACAAAGACAGGGCATCAAGTGGAGAGATGGGCTTACCATCTCACAGTCAAAAACTCTGGTCCAGAATTGTTCCTGTCTAAAAGAACTTCAAGGACAAAGAGACAAGTCTGAGGGAAGTGCTGTGAGCATTTTGTAACGATATGGTGGGGGAAGGAACTTGTTTCTGTGAGTGTGCATGAGTGCATGTGTGCATGTGTGTTTGTGTATGTCTGTGTGTATCGATACTTTTGTTTGCATGTATCTTTTTCATGTGATGATTAAGCTCCAGCCTAATTTGTGATTGATACACTCTGGGCATTCAAGAAACATTTAAGCAAATAATGATTATAGAGAACTTTATGCCACACAGAGCAGTTGTTTGCAAGCAGTGAGGCACATTCACTTGAGGCAGACATCCTTGACATCTAGATTAAAACTAAGATAGATTCAGATGACTTTCTCAGAATCTCCTCACATTTCACTATTTTCTCTTTTCCAGATTAGTTTTCCATTTCCTTTTCTGAATTAACCACACACATTATTACATTATCATTTGGTAGAGAAAAATAAATCATTTAACAAAATTAAACATCATAATTCTATTACATATAACACAGCAGTGTTGTATAAAGCTAGTTTGGAGAATGTATGACTTGATTTTATTACATATTTGCTGTGGGATCTTTGGGGAATTATTGAGTCCCTCAAAGTCTCAGTTTACTCACCTATAAAAGAGTAACAAAGGATAGCATTCACTTCCCATGGTTGTTAAGGAGTTTAGAGTTAACTGGTGAAGTCCTTTGTACTATATTTAGGATATATTTATGTAATTAGAGGGAGAATTGCAAAGGAAATAAGACAAATATGACGACAGTGTTTTTTTCAATGAGGAGAAAATGGGGAAGGAAAGGAGTAGAAAGAAATATAGATCAGAAGGTGGGAGCGAAGCTGGGAGTCCTTGTCTTCTATCTCCAATGGGAACAACTATGATGCAATGGAAGAATGAGCTTGTGACTCCATCTTTCCATCCCAGTCCATACATGCACTGTGTGAGACATTTAACTCTAAATGCTCAGGAATAGGTACAATAGTATTTGTAATTGATAAACCACTGCTCATATAGAAAATTGCATGCACGAATGAGGAGAAAGATAGTAAACTCAGTCACACCATCAGCTAACAGAAAGTGCCTGGAGAAGGAGCTTAGAGAAAGAAATTCACAGGAGGTTTGATAACGAAAGGGCTGTGTTTTTTTAGACAGCTGCATCGAAAGGACGCTCTCTCCCACTTCTGAGTTTGTTATGGTCAAAGGTGAACTTAATTTCATATATCTTTGTAATTCCTGTATACACTTTTGGTTTATTTTCCCTTTGTTTATGGTTGGCATTTGAAGTATAGAGAATATTCAGCTTGCAAGTCATAAAGGAAAACTGAGATTGTTGTTTGCATTCAAAATAAAATTTTGAAAAAAGTAATTTCAAAGAAAAGTGGGGTTGAGGAAGGCTATTACTTAAAAGTCCATGGGCTTCACAACAGAAGGGTTCCACATTCAGATCAGTGTTTTATAGGAGAGTAAAGAAGGAAAATGGGGAATTTCCATATGGGTTTTATTAGGCAAGCATTAGCGGGAGAAGGGCTTTCTAGAAATATGACGTAAGGACACAAATTTCTCATGGGGAAGGGACTGGTAGAAGGACAGGTGGGAGTCATTTTTGGGTGCCTAGGCACATTAAACTTCTAGACCTCAGAAATGAGGATGTACAGGACCACTAAATACAGACAAAAAGATCACAAGAAACCCACCCACTGATGAGACTGAAATGCATGTACTACCACCAGATGAATCTAGTGCAGGGGAAAATCTTGAAATGCAATCGATAAAGATAACTATATTTATCTTTTCACCATGTGACTCTGTAGGAATATTGGTATATATTCAGACAAGCATGTTTGATATTTTTTTCATAGACACAAATTGGAATTTCCAAAGAAAGAACACATTTTTTTTCTGACACTACCCAGTCAGAAGCATAGCATTGGCTTCAAAGAGATGTCTAATGAACGGACCAATAAACTAAATGTAACATTCTGCTACAGAATTTGTATTTATATTGGGAGAAGAGCAAAATAAACTACTATATAAAACCTAATTTTGGATAAATATCGATTACTAATGCATACTTTCCTGAGTTTCTAGGCCTCCAGTTTCATCTCTGTTGTGAAATATTTTTACTGAAACCAAAGTGTAAATGGTACATAAAGACAACTATTTTACTTTGCCTTATCCAAGTCTTTTTGCTGTAATTGTTTTGTGCTTCCAGAATAAAGTGTATCACCTAGAAAAAGAGGCTTGTAATTCCTTGGGCTTTTCTACTGGACATCTCTCTGCAGAGAAACGCTGAATCCCTAGCCCTCCTCCTAATATGGTATACATCATTATTTTAGTACAGTTTCTGTCCCTCGTAAGGAAATCTGCTCCACACAGTTATCAAGCATCCACAACCTTGTGCTTACATGCTCATCTTTCTTATCTTACACACCATCATTTCCTGTCTCTCTGTCTTTTATTCTCCATTCAGTATTCTATTTCCCATTTTTTTTTCTTTTACTATCCTTCCTTCTCTTCTCTCTAGCACATGTTCTCTTTCATTCTTCTGTTTTTCATCCATCTTTCACTTAGGACAGGTTTCCTTATGGGAATGTCCACATCTATATCTTTAATAGGTGTGAGCTCATTTTATGTCCCCAGGGAAGACAAGCAACATAGAATATGAGATGCAGTTGTTCACCAGCCCTTCCTTTCCCTCCACAGCCAACCACCAAATGCTATTCTAATACCAGAATTGGTTGCAGGGAACATTTAAACTGCCATTCTCTCTGCAATTCAACACTGTGGAGAGGGCAAACCACTCAAAATACAGAATTCACAGGAAAGCTTTGTTGGAAGTTAGGCCTGTTTTGCATGTACAAATATTTCAGAAGGATTAAAATGGAAAACTGGCTGTTCCACACAGCATTCAGTGTGAAACATTTTTACAGACCACAGAGGCATTCCTTTTATTTTTTTTTATAAATGGTGAAGCGCAAATAAGAATGTGTGCATGCACACGTGCATGCACATGCACACGCACGCACACACCACAGAGTCAGGCATGTGCACACACATATGCACACACACAAACTCAGTCACCAACAAAGCTAAGCAAACACAAGCCTCTTGTGACTTTTTTCCTGGAAAGAAGCCATGTAAGAAAAAAGAGCCATTGGGCAAAATCACAGAGAGGTGGAGCTAGACAAGGCCATGGAGATCATTTCTTGGAATCCCCTCAAATCTCAGACGAGGAAATGGGCTAAGTGAGTGTACAACTTTCCCAAGGTCACAGTTAGTTAACATTTCAGCAGGGACTAGTATTTAAATCTTTAAAATCCCAGTCCAGTTCTCTTAAATCATCAGGAAGGTGAGAAGGCAGTGTTGTGTCCCAGGGACTCACTTATCTACTTGTAAAATAAGGTCTGGCTACCTGGAAGGGACCTGGCCTGTATTACCATATGCTGTAAAATATGGACGGTTTCCCCAGCAATCCTTCTGGCAAGCTCTTTCAGGCAAGTTCAGCATCTTCCTGCTGAGTTTTCTGGCTGTTCTAAGAAATGTATCCCAATGCCTATGGTTACTCACACAGTCTTTGCACGCAAGAAACTGAACCAGTGGCTTCTGAATTATGATCCCTTAGCTATTTGGGGTTTGGCATGCCTTGTAGTTTAGCAAAGAGATAAATTTCAATTTCCAGAAGAGTAAATTCATGAAAGGGAGGGGGAAGAAATGGTTTTAACTGAAAGGTGCAACACAAGCTGTGGATTTTGCCTTGAACAATAGACAGTAATTTCACAGTTTGTGAAACAAAGCATGGGCAAAGTGCTAAAAAGACCTAATCTACACAAACAGCATCATGTATGTTTTCTGGCTAGAGGAATACACAGCCCTCTTTCTTGGACCTTTGGGTCCATAAAAGCAGGCTCCTGGATGAAAGAATATCCCATCTGCATGCAGCAAAGTAAAGTTTCTTTTCTGATATGAAGAAATAACAGTTCTCAATGATCCTGTGGTCATTCCCTCCAATCCTTGAAGCATGAGTAGTGTAACAGTATTCACTGGGGAGAAATTCTATATCTCCCTGGAAGAGTATAGGAACATACCAGGGAAAATTAAGAATTTGCAATCAGATAGTTTAGGATCATATAAACCTACTGTTGAGTATCCGTCATGCAGCCTCAGTTTTGTTGACTGGCAATATTTCTTAATGAATGTACACACATCTTGGAAATGGAACTGTGTATGCACCCTGATGTGAACATACTTACTCACATAGCCAGACATATATGCACACAAAATTATGACTTCAACACATGGCTGCAATTTTCATATTGCTGCAAATTGAATTTGAATATGCAGTAAGCCAGCTGTATCATGATCATTTTACATGGCCTGGAGATAATTTATCAATTGAACTTCAAAGCTCTCTCAGCCTTTCCATATTCTTTAATATTTAGCAGTAAAATGTGTCATCATTTCAGAAGACAAATATTAGATTTAAACTTAGGTCAACAAGCCTTGAATCAATGGACATTGCTAAAATTTCTTCCTGCTTCATCTCCTTGTTTACTGCAATGCCTTCACACACAGTCATTATTTCCCTAATCTCTTCAGACATGGAGTGGAGAAGTCAAGGAAGAGAAATATGAAAGATGGCATGTTATTTTCTACCATTATAGAGAAGAGATTCAACATGTCACTGTGCTTCTTATGATAGTATAGTAAAAACTTGATGGTTTAATGATATTTTAAAAGTCTGTAGGTTGAAGAAATTCCAATGAAAGAGGCACATGCAATTTAAAACTGAGCAATGCTAGAATATGGGCAACATGCCGAAGGATTTCAATCTTTCTTTCTGAAGAGCTTCAGCAGGATAAGGCAGCCTCTTAAGGCAGCCTTGAAACCAGAAACTCTTCTCTCTCTCCTTTTACATATGAAATAAACTTAGTGATTTTGGGTAGCAGCTGGTGAGATGGATCTATAGGAATAGTTTGGCCCTAATGCACATTCTTATTGTCCCATGATGTAAGGAGAGGAGCCACGACAGCCCTAGAAGTGTCTTCTTTGGTCCAAAGTAACATTAAGTGTTCTGTATAGTAGATGTATATGCTTCTGTATAGTATATGTATATGCTTCTGTATAGTACATGTATATGCTTCTGTATAGTACATGTATATGCTTCTGTATAGTACATGTATATGCTTCTGTATAGTACATGTATATGCTTCTGTATAGTATATGTATATGCTTCTGTATAGTATATGTATATGCTTCTGTATAGTATATGTATATGCTTCTTCTCTACCTTGTAGTTAAAGTAGAATCAGAATGAAACATGGATAGTTGATAGATAGCCTAAGTAAAAGTTCAGAATTATTGCTCTTGTTAGCAAGGTATAGATAACTCTTAACTAAATTGTCTTCACACTTGAATTTTTAAAGGACTCTTTTTCAGCATAAAATATACAAGAATATTAAACAAAAGAGTAAGGCACAGCGCTTATTCCTTCCACTTCCATAGTTAATAGTTTAATACCTCACATATGTCTCTGTGTGTATATATATATATATATATATATATATATATATATATATATATATATACATTGAATATATATATATACATTGAATATATATATATATATATACATTGTGTATATATATATATATATATATATATATATATATATTGAATATATAAAATATCTCTCATGTACTCAACTTAAGAATAAAAAGAAACACAGGGAAGTGGTGCCACACACCATTAATTCCAGTACTTGGGAGGCATGGGCAGGTGGATTTCTGAGTTCAAGGTCAGCCTGGTCTACAGAGTGAGTTCCAAGACAGCCAGGGCTACATAGAGAAACACTGTCTTGAAAAAACAAAACAAACAAACATACAAACAAAATTAATCAAAAGAAACAGAGGTGATGAGGGACTAGGTTAGGCCTAGTCTGAAATCATTGCCAATTTTGGGTCTCTCCTTGGCAGACATGGAGGACTCAGACCAAATTTGGAGCAAACACATTAGAGGTAGTGTTTTACCTTCTTGCTGTGGACTTGTTTATTGAATGTGTGTTAATACCTGTTTCTAACACTCTGCCTGAAGTAAGTTCGACATTCCTTCTCCTTCACTTTACTCCAGATTTATGTTTATTCTACCCCCTGTCACTCAAAAAACATACTTTCCAAGGTTAAATTTACCAGCTCTGAGGTCAGCTCTGTGTGCGTGTGTTTGTTTGTGTGTGTGTGCATGAGAGAGAGAGAGAGAAAGAGAGAGAGAGAGAGAGAGAGAGAGAGAGAGAGAGAGAGAGAGAGAGAGAGAGAGAGAGCATGAGAGCATTTGGGGAATGAAACTTGCGTCTCCCAGCAAGGCAGACAATTTACCAATGGCTTATGTCCTCAAACCAAACACTGCTATTTTTTAACAATTTTATCCAAAACAATATGATGAAATTCATGGCTAAACTTACTCAAGCTTTAAAAGCTTAATGGTATATTAAAGTGACTGATATGCCTGTTTTGACACTGATTTGTCTTCATTTTATTAGTAAAGGAAGCATGTGGTATATGGGGTTTCATTACAGTGAAGAGTGTACCTCATTGTACTTGGCTCATGCTTCTATGACTTTGTGTTAACACCATTTTAGTTGGCCCTTGACATTTTTGCTGGATTCAGTTTCATCATTTCCTGTGCACCCTCTTGCTCACTTGCTTACTGAACTCTCTGCCCCTGAAAAATTTAAAGGCCAAAATGAATGCTCAGTTTTCTCAACTTTTATAGTAGAATTTGTAAGATGCAGGATCCTTCTTTGAAGCTGCCAAAAATAAATTAGGTAAATCTGCTTGGACCTTACTCAATGAGTACTTGCTAAGGGGCCAGTGAGATAGCTAGGCAGTTGAGTATGCTTGGGGCAAACTCCCAGAACACATATGATCAACAGAGGAGCTCACTCCCACCATGTTGCCTTCTGACATTTATACAAGCACCATGGCACATGCATGTATGTGCACATAGAAACTAAAACATACATGTAGAAACACCCAATGGCCCACCCAGAAACTGTTTTACCTAGTGATCCATCCCATCTGCAGACACCAAACACCCACACTATTGCTTATGGCAGGCAGCACTTGTTGTCAGGACCCTGATATGGCTCTTCCCTGAGAGGTTCACCAGCACCTGACAAATGCAGAAACAGATACTCACAGCCAACCATCAGACTCAGCCCGGGGATCTCAATAGAAGAGCTAGCAGAAGGACCGAAGGATCTGAAGGGGATTTCAACTCCATAAGAAGAACAATATCAACTACCCGAACCACCCAGAGCTCCCAGAGAATAAACCACCAACCAAAGAGTATACATGGAAGGAGCCAGGACTCTACATACATATGTAGCAGAGGATGGCCTTGTCTGACATCACTGGGAGGGGAGGGAGGCTTGATGCCCCAGTGTAGAGGATGCTAGAAGGATGAGGCTAGAGTGGGTGAGTGGGTGGACGAGCACCATCGTGGAGGCAAAGGAGAAGGCATGAGGGGGGATGGGATGGAGGTTGTTGAAGGGGTAACCAGCAAGGGAGCTATCATTTGAAAATATAAACAAATAAAAGATTAATAAAAAAGGAAAATGGCTGTTTTAATCATGCATAGCCATGCAGATTGACAGGGAAAGGGTTTGTCATTAGTAATACATATGCACCTCAATGGAAGGAACCTCTGTTGGTAAAAATCTTGTCAAATTGGGCAAAACTTTAAGGAAATAGCAGCCGTCAGTCTGTAGCCATTTTTTATCACAGTGGATGAAGAAAAAGCCTAAGCATTTGAGAAAAATCATTTTCAGTCATGTCTTCACAGCACATACCTCTAAGCATCAAAATAAACAGAGAGTTTCTGCACAACAGAGCACAGCTGTGGAGCCAAAGACTCAAAGTGATTAAGGGCAAACAAGAAGGAGTGATGTTATGTGCTTCCATGAAGAATGATACAGACAATACAGAGAGAAATATGCCCTTTGTCTTCCAGAACTGAGGTAAGTAGATGCTTCAGTCTTGGCAACTAGAAAGGATCCAAATCAAAGTCACAGAGAGAAATCAAAAAGAGTGGTCTAAAGCTTGAGACGTGGCTCAGTGGTTGAGAGAACTCCCTGCACATCCATCATTCCTGAGATCAGCCCAGAGCTCCCAACCAGGTATCTTCCAACCTTATAACTCCACTCCAGGAAATCTGATGCACTATTCCCATGCAGACACACACGCACACGCACACGCACACGCACATGCACACGCACACACTAAATAAATAACTAAATAAATAAATAAAATCTTTTTTATGTAGGGGAGGTGACTTTGAGTAACTCTCTAAACAAACTAAAAAATCCAATGGATTCCTAGGTTTCTCACTTTCATGAGACTTCCCACTTTCCCAATGCATTGATTTCTGCTGGCTAACTGTGAGAGCTAGTTTCTTTCACATAAAACTATGGTCACCCTCTCTATCACAGTGACAACTCTAGACCATAACTGAGGTGGACATGTCTTTGTGTATAGATCTAGTACATTCTCCCACTTGTTCTGGTACTATTTTGACAATATTAGGAGATGTAATCATGAAGACTTTGAGTGGTCCATCCTGCCTCAGTGAAGCCTACCTGTTTTAGAAATGGAGCCTCCTCGCAAATGAGATCTAGTCCTAGTTTAAAAAAAAATTACAGGTCCTCAGACTTTTAGTTTTGAGAAGCCTCAAAGCACATTTAAAGCTTATGATTCACTTTAATAATCCTGTGAAGAGTTTTACTTTCTGAGAAAAACAGTAACATTTCAAGTTGGGACTCATACAGAATTACTGCCAGAACATTCATTAGTAAAACACACCTTAAGTGAACCCAAAATTTGAAGTCCAACTTTTTTAGGTAACAAGAATTGCTTCTTTCCTTGCTTTGCTATATATAACACTCTTTGCTGCTTTTAACTTTAATAAAGTGGATCAGTACAAACTGGAAAAGTTTAAATAATTATGTTTCCTAATTTGCCTTTAAATCTACAATGAAACGTCTTTGTACCCAGCATTAAAAAAAACAAAACAAAAAAACACCAAAATGTTCAAAAACTCATATATGAAAGCACACACACAACACACACAGACACACACACACACAGAGAGACACACA
Source organism: Mus musculus (assembly GCF_000001635.26). NCBI lineage: Eukaryota > Metazoa > Chordata > Mammalia > Rodentia > Muridae > Mus > Mus musculus. The sequence continues at coordinate 95,989,387 of NC_000078.6, read as the reverse complement.
CATACAGACACACATGCACACAAGTGTTAGGGAGGGGAGAAGCATGGGGAGGGGAGAAATATGGGGAGGGGAGGGGCAGGACAAGGGGGAGTGAGAGAGGAAGACAGAAAGGAAAGAGAGGGAAAGGGAGAGAGAGAGAGAGAGGGAGAGAGAGAGAGAGAGAATTGAGATTAATTCCAAACAAGATACACCAAGTCCCTGAAACCCCTGATACATACAAGGAACATAAACCTACCAAGGAAATGGAGAAAGACCTCTTGTGGCTTAACCTGTTTTGAGACTATGCCTGTTAAATAAATTTTACACGTGACCCAAAGCGTGAGCCAAGTATGTACATATGGTGAAACTTTAGCGAATACTTATGAGGGGAGTAAGCCACAGAGGAATTAAAGATCCTAGCCACATATTCAATTTTTTCACCCAAACTGCTAAAAGTTATGTCATTTTTCACTGCAGAATGCAGGCTGGTTAATGGATTTAACACTGCCATTTGGTCTAATTTCCTGATGTCTGCTCCAATCGTTGCACAGCCCTCTACTGAAAAGAAAAGAAACCCTAGACCTTCAACATCTTGTTTTGTGTGTTTTCACAAGGCACCGCCCCCCCATTGTAAGTTGATGTTGGCTGAAAGGGAAAAAGTTTCAAGACACTGATGAGTTTTAAGGTTTGTCTATCTCTGAAACCCAATGATTAAGATAAAATCATTTTTCCAACAGAAACTACTGCAGGTTGGGATGGAAAACCCAGAGAGAATAAAAAGAAGTTCTTCTGTTCATGAAAATACATTTTCTTTGGTTAATAAATGTTAAGTTGTCATATATAAATTTAGTTTCATCTTCTGAGTTTGTTCTCGTTTCTTCTAACAGAATCATTAGTAATTTAATGGTAATAATAATCTTCTCGATTTTTTTTTCTTTCTTTCTTCTTGCTTTGTTGGTTTTCCCAGGTAAGGACACTACAGATTGGAAGAATCTGTATTTTTCTGACACATATTTGTAAGGATTTTAAGTACCTTTGTATAAATTTTGTACTTCTGTCCTTTTAAGACCTATAAAGAACCCTAGAAACTTGACTAAATATATTAATGACATCCATTAGCAAAATTGTCACTGAAAATACATAAAAGTTTTAAGCAGTATATTATTTCAAATTATAACTTCATCATATAAAATGTGATGACCTTGGATTATTTTTATGTTTGCTAAATTTACATGTAACATATAGGAAGTCACTCCTACAGTAGTTTAAAGTTCCTAGTAAAATTGATCAGCCTATTCATTTCAATCAAGCCCAGTGTCTTCCTAAATATTTTGTAACTCCATGGGTCTCTTTCCATGTCTGTGTCTCACTGTCTATATGCCTTTGTCTCTGTCTTTCCCTGTCTCTGTCTTACTATGTGTGTGTATGTATGTGTTTGAGTGGTGCTACTTGACAAGCCTAAGTAAATGGGTTGCACAAGGATAGGGTAGCTCCCTATTTTGAAGCTCTTTCTTGCTAAGCACACCAAGAGCCTTTTAGAATGATATTTTTCCTTCCCTACGTACAGTTATCATCACATTTGTCTCATTACAAACTATAACATGATTTACATTCTTAGATTATAGACATCTCCAGAAAAATTATTCAATTCCCCTAAATCTAAAATACTTCTGCAAAATAAGGAAATCAGTAATTCTTGCTCTCTTGGATTGCTGGTAGAAGTCAATGAATTAATGCTTGCTAGATACATAATAAAACAAACAATCCATTATATAGATCTGTTTCATAAGGTTCTATAGTGAGAAGTAGACACACATACATACATACATACATTATAGATAAAAAAGAATAATCATTGTAAAAATACACTTAAAAAAAGAAAACAAGTAAAATGAATGAATATAAGTCCTGCTAACTAGGAGGAAAATAGTAAGAAATAAAAGATTGGTGCAGCCAGGAGTAGTCAGAGATTTCCCCAAAACACAGGCATTTTTGTGGTTAAAAATGTTTGTTAAGAAATATGAAGAGTAGCCGAGCAGTGGTGGCACACACCTTTAGTCCCAGTACTTGGGAGGCAGAGGCAGGCGGATTTCTGAGTTTGAGGCCATCCTGGTCTACAGAGTGAGTTCCAGGACAGCCAGGGGCTAAACAGAGAAACCTTGTCTCAAAAAAACAAACAAACAAACAAAACAAACAAACAAAACAAAAAAGGAAAGAAATATGAAGAGTTATGATGTAAAGTGTGTAACATATTCAAAGAATATGAGCCAGTATTGACCATCTCTAGTCTCAGTGCACCTATCTTAAACTGTGAATAAACCATTAAAGAAAGCAAGTAGAGCCTTAGTCATATTCCTTTTATAAATTACAAATCTCTTTAAGGGTAATACTTAAAATTTAAAACTTAACTTATTCATGTGTATATAAAATTTATAATCTCTTTTGATGATGTATCTTATTTTATTTTATTTAAAATGGTACTTTGGAAGAGTCAAGCTCATGTAAACTTGGTTTTTGTTTCCCACTTATTATTTGAGTCACAAGGGGAAAAACATTTAAAAAATGCCCTGCATACCATGTCTACTTTAGAGATGAAATCCAATAATACTGTGTGAACTAATCATGAGATTTATTAAAAAAGACTGGAGATTATTTTGACCAAGTGTTGACAGTCTGAAGTCTTGGAATTACAAATTACTTTAATAGCATTGCCAAATGTGTCTTTCCCTTTAATTAATATGAAATGTTAAAAAAAAAGTTTTAGTGCAAAATATGTCTTTATTTCCCAGCTGTAGCTAGGACTCAGAGAATCTAGAAATGATGTAGGGCTTTCAGGGTTTTATTTATTCTCTAGTAATTAATGTAACTGGCAAAATATTTTGGTACATTAACATTAAAAGATTTCCACATTGAAAAATGTGGGACGGGCAGCAGGTGTCTCAGGGAAATTTCATCAGACACTAGTGTGACCTTCGTGTTCCCTCTGATCCTCTTTACACCCACAAAATATATTGGAAAAATTAATCTTGGACAAGATTGCAGGACCCAGCAGTGACCTTAGCCAAGTTTCATAACTTCCCCCAAACACAATCTGTACCATCACCATGTAAAGAAAGTGATGGGTCAAAGTGTCATTTCACTGTCTAAATGACAGGGGAAAGCTGCTGTTTTAACACATTCCCTATATAAACACATCCTTTGCCAAACATGCCTCATTTGATGATTTCCCTAATGTGTTGGAAATTTTACTGTATTTAATCAGGAAGATAATAGGCACTGTGGGACCCTGCTTGGTAAAGTAATATAGGAATCTTCACTCTTTAATTAGCTGTTCCAAGGTTGAGAACAATTTTAATAGTGTTATCAAGGTCTATCTGACATAAATTACTATTTTGCTATGATGAGGTCAAAGGTTTAGATTCTGTTACAAGTTTTTGAGGCAGTGCATTATTAAGCTCGGGCTTCAGTAGCCACCTGATCAAAAGGTTGCATTAGCAATGTGTACACTAGGTATGCAGGGCTCAATGAAAATAGGTAAAAACATCGTTATGTAATGCAGTAGCTATTTTCTCAAACTGTACGGTAAAGATTTATTCAAATAGACTTAAGTTAATTTCACTGTTAGAGCAGCTCATCGTTGATGAAAATCTGATGATGAATGTGTATAAAAATGATTTCAAGGACTTCCATGATCCAAGGAGTGTAGAGTGTTTATTTCATCAATAGAACAATTTTAAATGTCAGATGTTGCTTAACTAACCTCAGAAAATCCGGTTTTCTGTTAGCATTAAACGTAAATAGTTCTCACAAAATAGCCTTAGAAAGTAGACTTTACAGAGTACCTAAACCACTGCATAATTGTGTCTGACAGACTATATTAGAGGATCCATAATAGAGGAGAAAAGGCCCTGCTACCTAGTGAGTTCGGTCTTATATAGTCATAATTTCGAAGTCATAGGGGCAACACACCAGTCAGGTCTGTGAGGTAAGAGGTAAGGGTGATATGAACAAATCAATTGCATGTCATACAAGAGAAGAGAACATAAAACTGTATCTAGTTTAATAGCATTCATGTTGATAATAAACAATAGTAGGGGCAGGAGAGATAGTTCAGTGGTTAAGAGCATTGACTGCTCTTCCAAAGGTCCTAAGTTCAATTCCCACATGGTGGCTCACAACCATATGTATTGGATCAGATGCCCTCTTCTGCTGTGTCTGAAGACAGCTACAGTACTCTTATACATAAAATAAATAAATGAATCTTTTTTTTTAGAGATTGTAAATCAAGCATCATTTTTATTGATAGTGGAAGGGAGATAAAGAGTTTACAATATTCCTCCTAAGGAGGCATTGTTATATACATTTCTAATAAAGTAATATTTGAATCATATTTCCAGGAATGCTATGCCCCTTCTGATAAATGTAAAGGAGAAATGGTTAACAGCATTGGCTCTTGGGCACATTTACCATCATTTTCTGGAGAAATTTGGATTACGTGATTTCTAATGGTCAAATAAAAATTACATAAAATCTCCTTAGAATGCGTTGTTGGTTACTGATGATCTTGTGACTTATTTTAAATCTTCTTCCAAGCCATAATACTAATAGCGCATCTCTCTTCTCCCTTCAGTTTCTATTCTATCTGTCTTCTTCCTTCAGTTTCTATTCTTGAAATGATCTTTTCTGTTTTTTTAATTAGGTATTTATTTCATTTACATTTCCAGTGTTATCCCAAAAGTCCCCCACCTACTCCCCCACCCTCCTACTCCCACTTCTTGTCCCTGGCATTCCCCTGTACTGAGGCATATAAAGTTTGCATGACCAATGGGCCTCTTCCCACTGATGGCTGAGTAGGCCATCTTCTGATATATATGCAGCTAGAGACACAAGCTCCGTGGGGTACTGGTTAGTTCATTTTGTTGTTCCACCTATAGAGTTGCAGATCCCCCCAGCTCCTTGGGTACTTTCTCTAGCTCCTCCATGGGGGGCCCTATAATCCATCCAATAGCTGACTGTGAGCATCCACTTTTGTGTTTGCTAGGCCCCTGCATAGTCTCACAAGAGACAGCTATATCTGGGTCCTTTCAGCTAAATGTTGCTAGTGTATGCAATGGTGTCAGCATTTGGAAGCTGATTATGGGATGGATCCCCGGATATGGCAGTTTCTAGATGGTCCATCCTTTCATCTCAGCTCCAAACTTTGTCTCTGTAACTCCTTCCATGGGTGTTTTATTCCCAGTTCTAAGAAGGGGCAAAGTGTCCACACTTTAGTCTTCGTTCTTCTTCAGTTTCATGTGTTTTGCAAATTGTATCTTTTATCTTGGGTATTCTAAGTTTCTGGGCTAATATCCACTTATCAGTGAGTACATATTGTGTGAGTTCTTTTGTGATTGGGTTAACTCACTCAGGATGATGCTCTCCAGGTCCATCCATTTGCCTAGGAATTTCACAAATTCATTCTTTTTAATAGCTGAGTAGTACTCCATTGTGTAAATGTACCACATTTTCTGTATCCATTCCTCTATTGAGGGGCATCTGGGTTCTTTCCAGCTTCTGGCTATTATAAATAAGGCTGTTATGAACATAGTGGAGCATGTGTCCTTCTTACTGGTTAGGACATCTTCTGGATATATGCCCAGGAGAGGTATTGCTGGATCCTCCGGTAGTACTATATCCAATTTTCTGAGGAACCACCAGACTGATTTCCAGAGTGGTTGTACAAGCCTGCAATCCCACCAACAATAGAGGAGTGTACCTCTTTCTACACATCCTTGCCAGCATCTTCTGTCACCTGTATTTTTTATCTTAGCCATTCTGACTGGTGTGAGGTGGAATCTCAGGGTTGTTTTGATTTGCATTTCCCTGATGATTAAGAATGTTGAACATTTCTTCAGGTGCTTTTCAGCCATTTGGTATTCCTCAGGTGATAATAAACAATAGCTAATAGTTCATGCAGCTACTATTTTAAGCTTTTTAGACAGTGTTTTATAGTATTCTATTTATATTCACAGTTTAAAGATAGAATGATGTCTTATTTCCCAATTTAATGGGATATAGCATTTACCATAGAAACAAATCTCTAGGTATCTCTGTGAAGGCATGATCTAGGCAAGGTTAATTAAGATAGGAATACCCACCCTAAATGCCAGCAATACCATTCCAAATGGTGAGGTCCCAGATAGGGGGAAAAATGAGCTTTGTATAGGCTAAGTATTTGCCACATTATGATGGTTGTTGGGAACTGGTTCTAATGTTCTGAATTAATTGGGAATCTGCATGTCAAAAAACTGAAGGACCTTGTCCACAAATGGTTTTTGATTAATCAGTAAAGAGCCAACAGCCAACTGACTTGGCAGAGAGAGAGAGAGAGAGAGAGAGAGAGAGAGAGAGAGAGAGAGAGAGAGAGAGAAGCAGAACTGGAAGAGATGAAAAGGGAATTGTCATGATTCAGAGAGAGAGAGATGGGTCAAATTTAGAGCTGCTGAAGGAAAATGTGGCCCTCAGAATGGTTACCCAGAAGCCTATTGGGCAATAAAGACTAGGAAGCTGCCCACAAGGAGCCAGGGCAACAAAATAAAATATAGAATTAAAAGTTGTTAAGCTAGGATTACAGGAGTGAAATGTGTACTAACTGTGGGGAGAATTAAAACTCCCCAGCCTTTGAGTAAGCCAAGGCATTTTAAAATTAACTGGGGTGTGTGTGTGTGTGTGTGTGTGTGTGTGTTCCATTTGCAAAACCAAACTGCTCCTGGGCAGGCATGCTGGTGCAACCCTACTGGAGCCAAAGCAGTGTGGCTAATCACCACTACATAATAGCTCTCAATGTGGTAGGCAAGAACTCACTATTAAAAATAATTTAGAGATTCTAGAATAGAGCACACACTCAGTTGATATAAGTCTAGGAGGAGGGGGAGTAGTGACTAGCAGAGCCAAATCAGTATCATGGTTCCCACACAAGCCATAAAACTAGAACAAAGGAACACAGCCACCAAAGAAAACCCCAGCTTAGAGATGCTGAGAGCCTCTACTGTGCAAAGAGGCTGGCTAGTTCCCTGACCTGGTGCTAGAATCAAGGCAGTGAAAAACATAATAAAAGCTGCCTGCTTCCAGCCACCAGATAAATAAACAATAATTATATTTGATTTAATTCCTTTTAAGGACAGAAGAGAGAAGTTAGGAAGATTGAATGAAAAAAAAAATGCTTTAAGAAAAATCTAAGTGTCTTGCCAAGGCAAATACTCTGGATCTTTGAACATGGTCTACATGGAATTAGTGGGATTGCTTTTACCTGGTATGATATAAATAGAACCTGTAAATAAACTTATACACTAAATAGACATAGAAAATAAACATTGAGTTTCTATCCTTAAAAATTGGATTGAGGGCTGGTGAGATGGCTCAGTGGTTAAGAGCACCGAATGCTCTTCTGAAGGTCCAGAGTTCAAATCCCAGCAACCACATGGTGGCTCACAACCATCCGTAACGAGATCTGGCGCCCTCTTCTGGAGCGACTGAAGACAGCTACAGTGTACTTACATATAATAAATAAATAAATCTTTAAAAAAAATAATTGGATTGAAAAAAAGAGAGCCTAACCTATTTCAGACAGTAAAAACTTCAGTCTTAAGAATTATATGAAGAGAAAGGGGCATATTACCATGTGTACTCACAGATATATTAATTTCCATAGTAGGGAGGATTTAAATATACATAGACATATAAAACATTGAGGTGTTTGGTCTTGAATTATAGGTTGAAAAGCGGGAGATGTTGAAGAAGCACTGTCATAATGGTTAATATTTATTTAGATTGCTTTAATTCCTTTAATTATCAAAATGTGTGGTTATGAGTTTGGTGGTTATACTAAAATTCCTCTGGGAGAGAGGTCAAGCTATACCTCTAATGATTTCTGATTACTGGAACAAGGACATGCTATTTTGGGAGAGAGGCTCTGTATTTGTGTTGACAGGAAAGGATTAATATGGATCAGATATGACTCGGGAAGACCCCCCTGAGGATCTTGGCTACTGAAAAGAAAATTTTGAGAAAATCAAACAGGACAGGTAACATGATCTGCTGATTCCTCGACATGGGATCAGACCAGTAACTGACTTAGACATAAAAATGCCTAAAGGCAAAATTTCACCTAAAATGAGATGATAAGTTTTGTTGGTTATGGAATCCTTAAGGTTCTTTTGCCCTCCTTCCTATTGCAGGAATGAAGATTTATTACAATTGGTTATTGATAAAATTAACTCATAAAGAGACAGTTGTCTTTCACCTGCTCAAACAATGAGCAAACGTTCATCTTATGTGATCTGTGCACCCTGCACAATCCATATGAATATCTTTTCTTTCCATTTTTTATTAGGTATTTAGCTCATTTACATTTCCAATGCTATACCAAAAGTCCCCCATATCCACCCACCCCCACTCCCCTGCCCACCCACTCCCCCTTTTTGGCCCTGGTGTTCCCCTGTACTGGGGCATATAAAGTTTGCAAGTCCAATGGGCCTCTCTTTCCAGTGATGGCCGACTAGGCCATCTTTTGATACATATGCAGCTAGAGTCAAGAGCTGCGGGGTACTGGTTAGTTCATAATGTTGTTCTACCTATAGGGTTGCAGATCCCTTTAGCTCCGTGGGTACTTTCTCTAGCTCCTCCATTGGGAGCCCTGTGATCCATCCATTAGCTGACTGTGAGCATCCACTTCTGTGTTTGCTAGGCCCCAGCATAGTCTCACAAGAGACAGCTACATCTGGGTCCTTTCAATAAAATCTTGCTAGTGTATGCAATGGTGTCAGCGTTTGGATGCTGATTATGGGGTGGATCCCTGGATATGGCAGTCTCTACATGGTCCATCCTTTCATCTCAGCTCCAAACTTTGTCTCTGTAACTCCTTCCATGGGTGTTTTGTTCCCAAATCTAAGGTGGGGCATAGTGTCCACACTTCAGTCTTCATTCTTCTTGAGCTTCATGTGTTTAGCAAATTGTATCTTATAACTTTGGTATCCTAGGTTTGGGGCTAATATCCACTTATCAGTGAGTACATATTGTGTGAGTTTCTTTGTGAATGTGTTACCTCACTCAGGATGATGCCCTCCAGGTCCATCCATTTGGCTAGGAATTTCATAAATTCATTCTTTTTAATAGCTGAGTAGTACATCATTGTGTAGATGTACCATATTTTCTGTATCCATTCCTCTGTTGAGGGGCATCTGGGTTCTTTCCAGCTTCTGGCTATTATAAATAAGGCTGCTAAGAACATAGTGGAGCATTTGTTCTTCTTACCAGTTGGGGCATCTTCTGGATATATGCCCAGGAGAGGTATTGCTGGATCTTCCTGTAGTATTATGTCCAATTTTCTGAGGAACCGCCAGACTGATTTCCAGAGTGTTTGTACAAGCCTGCAATCCCACCAACAATGGAGGAGTGTTCCTCTTTCTCCACATCCACGCCAGCATCTGCTGTCACCTGAATTTTTGATCTTAGCCATTCTGACTGGTGTGAGGTGGAATCTCATGGTTGTTTTGATTTGCATTTCCCTGATGATTAAGGATGTTGAACATTTTTTCAGGTGCTTCTCTGCCATTCGGTATTCCTCAGGTGAGAATTCTTTGTTCAGTTCTGAGCCCCATTTTTTAATGGGGTTATTTGATTTTCTGAAGTCCACCTTCTTGAGTTCTTTATATATGTTGGATATTAGTCCACTATCTGATTTAGGATAGGTAAAGATCCTTTCCTAATCTGTTGGTGGTCTTTTTGTCTTATTGACGGTTTCTTTTGACTTGCAGAAACTTTGGAGTTTCATTAGGTCCCATTTGTCAATTCTCGATCTTACAGCACAAGCCATTGCTGTTCTGTTCAGGAATTTTTCCCCTGTGCCCATATCTTCAAGGCTATTCCCCACTTTCTCCTCTATAAGTTTCAGTGTCTCTGGTTTTATGTGAAGTTCCTTGATCCACTTAGATTTGACCTTAGCACAAGGAGATAAGTATGGATCGATTCGCATTCTTCTACATGATAACAACCAGTTGTGCCAGCACCAATTGTTGAAAATGCTGTCTTTCTTCCACTGCATGGTTTTAGCTCCCTTGTCGAAGATCAAGTGACCATAGGTGTGTGGGTTCATTTCTGGGTCTTCAATTCTATTCCATTGGTCTACTTGTCTGTCTCTATACCAGTACCATGCAGTTTTTATCACAATTGCTCTGTAGTAAAGCTTTAGGTCTGGCATGGTGATTCCGCCAGAAGTTCTTTTATCCTTGAGAAGACTTTTTGCTCTCCTAGGTTTTTTGTTTTTCCAGACGAATTTGCAAATTGCTCCTTCCAATTCGTTGAAGAATTGAGTTGGAATTTTGATGGGGATTGCATTGAATCTGTAGATTGCTTTTGTCAAGATAGCCATTTTTACAATGTTGATCCTGCCAATCCATGAGCATGGGAGATTTTTCCATTTTCTGAGATCTTCTTTAATTTCTTTCTTCAGAGATTTGAAGTTTTTATCATACAGATCTTTCACTTCCTTAGTTAGAGTCACGCCGAGATATTTTATATTATTTGTGACTATTGAGAAGGGTGTTATTTCCCTAATTTCTTTCTCAGCCTGTTTATTCTTTGTATAGAGAAAGGCCATTGTCTTGTTTGAGTTTATTTTATATCCAGCTACTTCACCAAAGCTGTTTATCAGGTTTAGGAGTTCTCTGGTAGAATTTTTAGGGTCACTTATATATACTATCATATCATCTGCAAAAAGTGATATTTTGACTTCCTCTTTTCCAATTTGTATCCCCTTGATCTCCTTTTGTTGTCGAATTGCTCTGGCTAATACTTCAAGTACTATGTTGAAAAGGTAGGGAGAAAGTGGGCAGCCTTGTCTAGTCCCTGATTTTAGTGGGATTGCTTCCAGCTTCTCTCCATTTACTTTGATGTTGGCTACTGGTTTGCTGTAGATTGCTTTTATCATGTTTAGGTATGGGCCTTGAATTCCTGATCTTTCCAGAACTTTTATCATGAATGGGTGTTGGATCTTGTCAAATGCTTTTTCTGCATCTAACGAGATGATCATGTGGTTTTTGTCTTTGAGTTTGTTTATATAATGGATTACATTAATGGATTTTCGTATATTAAACCATCCCTGCATCCCTGGAATAAAACCTACTTGGTCAGGATGGATGATTGCTCTAATGTGTTCTTGGATTCAGTTAGCGAGAATTTTATTGAGGATTTTTGCATCGATATTCATAAGAGAAATTGGTCTGAAGTTCTCTATCTTTGTTGGGTCTTTCTGTGGTTTAGGTATCAGAGTAATAGTAGCTTCATAAAATGAGTTGGGTAGAGTACCTTCTACTTCTATTTTGTGAAATAGTTTGTGCAGAACTGGAATTAGATCTTCTTTGAAGGTCTGATAGACCTCTGCACTAAACCATCTGGTCCTGGGCTTTTTTTGGTTGGGAGACTATTAATAACTGCTTCTATTTCTTTAGGTTATATGGGACTGTTTAGTTGGTCAACTTGATCCTGATTCAACTTTGGTACCTGGTATCTGTCCAGAAATTTGTCCATTTCGTCCAGGTTTTCCAGTTTTGTTGAGTATAGCCTTTTGTAGAAGGATCTGATGGTGTTTTGGATTTCTTCAGGATCTGTTGCTATGTCTCCCTTTTCAGTTCTGATTTTGTTAATTAGGATTGTGTCCCTGTGCCCTTTAGTGAGTCTAGCTAAGGGTTTATCTATCTTGTTGATTTTCTCAAAGAACCAACTCCTCGTTTGGTTAATTCTTTGAATAGTTCTTCTTGTTTCCACTTGGTTGATTTCACCCCTGAGTTTGATTATTTCCTGCCGTCTACTCCTCTTGGGTGAATTTGCTTCCTTTTTTTCTAGGGCTTTTAGATGTGTTGTCAAGCTGCTAGTATGTGCTTTCTCCCGTTTCTTCTTGGAGGCTCTCAGAGCTATGAGTTTCCCTCTTAGAAATGCTTTCATTGTGTCCCATAGGTTTGGGTACGTTGTGGCTTCATTTTCATTAAACTCTAAAAAGTCTTTAATTTCTTTCTTTATTCCTTCCTTGACCAAGGTATCATTGAGAAGAGTGTTATTCAGTTTCCACGTGAATGTTGGCTTTCCATTATTTATGTTGTTATTGAAGATCAGTCTTAGGCCATGGTGGTCTGATAGGATACATGGGACAATTTCAATATTTTTGTATCTATTGAGGCCTGTTTTGTGACCAATTATATGGTCAATTTTGGAGAAGGTCCCGTGAGGTGCTGAGAAGTTATATCCTTTTGTTTTAGGATAAAATGTTCTGTAGATATCTGTCAGGTCCATTTGATTCATAACTTCTGTTAGTTTCACTGTGTCCCTGTTTAGTTTCTGTTTCCACGATCTGTCCATTGAAGAAAGTGGTGTGTTGAAGTCTCCCACTATTATTGTGTGAGGTGCAATGTATGCTTTGAGCTTTACTAAAGTGTCTCTAATGAATGTGGCTGCCCTTGCATTTGGTGAGTAGATATTCAGAATTGAGAGTTCCTCTTGGAGGATTTTACCTTTAATGAGTATGAAGTGTCCCTCCTTGTCTTTTTTGATAACTTTGGGTTGGAAGTCGACTTTATCTGATATTAAAATGGCTACTCCAGCTTGTTTCTTCAGTCCATTTGCTTGGAAAATTGTTTTCCAGCCTTTCACTCTGAGGTAGTCTCTGTCTTTTTCCCTTAGATGGGTTTCCTGTAAGCAGCAGAATGTTGGGTCCTGTTTGTGTAGCCAGTCTGTTAGTCTATGTCTTTTTATTGGGGAATTGAGTCCATTGATATTAAGAGATATTAAGGAAAAGTAATTGTTGCTTCCTTTTATTTTTTTTTTTTTTTTGTTAGAGTTGGCATTCTGTTCTTGTGGCTGTCTTCTTTTTGGTTTGTTGAATGATTACTTTCTTGCTTGTTCTAGGGCGTGATTTCTGTCCTTGTATTGCTTCTTTTCTGTTATTATCCTTTGAATGGCTGGATTCGTGGAAAGATATTGTGTGAATTTGTTTTTGTCTTGGAATACTTTGGTTTCTCCATCTATGGTAATTGAGAGTTTGGCCGGGTATAGTAGCCTGTGCTGGCATTTGTGTTCTCTTAGTGTCTGTATAACATCTGTCCAGGCTCTTCTGGCTTTCATAGTCTCTGGTGAAAAGTCTGGTGTAATTCTGATAGGCCTTCCTTTATATGTTACTTGACCTTTCTCCCTTACTGCTTTTAATATTCTATCTTTATTTAGTGCATTTGTTGTTCTGATTATTATGTGTCGGGAGGAATTTCTTTTCTGGTCCAGTCTATTTGGAGTTCTGTAGGCTTCAAATATCTTAAGGGTACTAAAATTTTGGTCGTGAGATTCATATACTACAGAATGTACAGATTTAACAAAATTCATCCTTAGAGATGATGAACTGTCCTGCTTTTCCAGACCCCTGCTTCCTGATGCTGTCCAGAGATTGCTTCCAGAATGGCTTCAGGAATTGCTACTGATTCTAGATGATCTCACCTTATCTAACCTTTCAGAAGGATCCTGTCAGAACTTCAGCCAAACCCTCAGCCTTTTAAGCATACAGATACTGGATAACAAATGCTAATCCTAGCTTTCTTATGTCTAACCATTTTTTCTAATTTTCCTACCCCTCCCAGCCCCTGTAAATAATTTCTCACCACCCCTATTCTGAAAGAAGAAGCCATGGAGTCATCAGCACAATTCTTTGGGTTTGGGTGCCCAATTATGGTAATTTTACAAGTTATTGATAAATTGTCATTTTTAAGGAATAATTGGAAATGGTCACAATTTTGAACAGGGAGTAAACACAGAGGATGTATTATTAATTTTATTCTTGAACAAAGCATTGTGTAGCCATGATTTTACATTGATAAAATTCTTTGTTAATTGATGTAAAATTGAAGATATAAAATTGGTAGTCACACCACACACACACACACACACAAACACACACATATATATTGATTATCTGAACTGTTAAACTTTAACTATTCTTAGCTATTTCGAATTGAATAATATTATAATTAAATCAGAATCTAATATAACCATGAGTTTACTATCTAATCCTTACCTTGCATTATTTAATCATTCTAAACAGTTTGTTATATCCTCTATAAAAGGACTGGATCAAAGCCTTCCATTCTTAAATGTGTTGCATAGGTACAATGCCTATCAAAGAGTAACAATATTAATTTCAAATTTTGTATTAATATACAAAGGTTTATACTAGTGAAAAAAAACACACACATATATATAGTCTTCAAAAACATGAGAAGTAAAGAGAATCTGATATTTAATCATTTCATTATTATTGGAAATTTTGATTAAGAACATATCGGCTCCTGATAGTACTCCCTTCATGGTTCAAAGAAGATATTGAGCATCTTTACCACCATCTTTACTTATAATGGCAAGGCAGCCACTGGGCAGAAATTCCCTATATCATCTATAGACAAAATACCATCCAAAAAGGACAAACAGATGTGAGATAGATGACTGCTAAGTTCTGCCAAAGCAGGGTAAACTAGTCCTTCATATTCATACTTCATTTCAGGATTTGCTAGATGGCTCTGGGTCAAAAGGCTGAAGACAAATGCTTCAATATTTTGAGGAATAGAGGACTGTCCAGGTAGTCAGCTGTCTCTACAATTTATTTAAGTTTTAGAAGCTATGCTTTTGTGCTTCCTAAATATTCAGAGAATTTGTTCTTGGATTTTTGACGAGGTTGAAGACTAGTTATAATCTCATAATCAAACTCAAGTTGTTTAGCATTGAGAGAGTTGATATAGAATTAAAAGGGTGGTTTTCAGATGGTGATACAGGCTAAAATCAGAAAATAATTCAAGTATAGAATTAGTTAGGGTAGGTGGTAGAATATTTTATCTCTTTGAGAAATATGATAGATTGGATGTTAATTGTATATCATACTTTGTAATTTGAATAATTTTTATGGTTATACTCAATTTATGTCTGAGAGAAGAGCATTTTTTAAGTTTAGACAGAAAAGGTGAGGTTTTGGTGATTGTTTTTAATGCTGTGAATTAATCAGGAATCTGCCTGTCCAAACGCTGAAGGTCCTTGTCCCCAATTGGGTTTTTGATCAATCAATATGGATCCAACAGCCAACTGACTGGGCAGAGAGAGAGAGGAGCATAACTTTTAGATTGTGCAGGCTAGTAACTAAAAGAAAGGAAGAGGGAATTGCCATAATTGAGAGAGATGGATCAGATTTAGAGATGCAGAAGGGAAATCACCTGAAATGTATGTGAGAAGGAATGTGGCCCTCAGACGGGCTGCCCAGAGGCATATTGGGCAGCGAAGATTAGGGAGCCACCCAGCAGGAGCCAAGGAAACAAAGATAAAATGTAGAATTAGAAGGTGTTAAACCAGGATTATAGGAGTGAAATGTGTGCTAGCTATGGGGCAGATTACAACTGGTCAGCCTTTTAGCTAGCCTGTGTGTTTGTTTCATTTGTGAATCCAATTGCTCCTGGGTAGGAGCTTGCATGCAACATGCCTGGAGCCAAAGTGGTGTAGCCAGTTACCACTACATGCAGTCCTAGAACTGATAATTTAATGGGAAAACACAACTGATGTTTTAAAACAGAAAAATACAGGAGTGGAGACAAGTGCTAGCCCAGATGGCTTTGTGAAACAGAAATCTAATTCAGAATCTCCTGAATATTTTTGGATGGTTGATCTGAAACGAATCCACTACCAAAGATGATTTTTTTAATGGATATTTTATGTATTTACATTTCAAATGTTATCCCCTTTCCTGGTTTTCCATCTAGAACCCCTCAACCCCATCTTTCCTCACCCTGCTTCTATAAGGTGCTCCTCTACCCACCTACCCACTCTGACCTAACCACCCTGGCATTCCACTACACTGGGTAATTGAGCATTCACAGAACCAAGGGCCTCTCCTTGCACTGGTGCCAAAAAAGGCTATCCTCTGCTACATATGTAGCTGAAGTCATAAGTCCCTCCATTCAAACTAGTGTGATGTGGAATCTCAGGGCTGTGTTGATTTGTCATTTCCCTGATGACTAAGGATGCTGAACATTTCTTTAGGTGCTTCTTGGTCATACATTATTCCTCAGTTGAGAAATCTTTGTTTAGCTCTGTACTCCATCTTTACAGGGTTATTTGTTTCTCTGGAGTCTAACTTCTTGAGTTCTTTGTATATACCGGATATGAGCCTTCTATTGGATGAAGGATTGGTAAAGATTTTTTTTTCCAATTTGTTGGTTGCAATTTTGTCCTATTGACAGTGTCCTTTGCCATACAGAAACTTTGCAATTTTATGAGGTCCCATTTGTCTATTGTTGATCTTGAGAATAAGTCGTTGGTGTGACATTCAGGAAATGTCCCGCTGTGCCTATGTGTTCCAGGCTCTTCCCCACAATCTCTTCTGTTAGTTTCAATGTACTTGTTTGTTTGTTTGTTTGTTTGTTTTTTCTGTTTTGTTTTGTTTTCTAAAAAAACGTTTTCTTTGTATAGCCCTGTGTATCTGATTTTATGTGGAGGTCCACTTGGACTTGTGTTTTGTACAAGGAGATAAGAATGGATCAATTTGCATTCTTCTACATGCTGACTGCCAGGTGAATTAGCACCATTTGTTGAAAATGTTATTTTTTTCCACTGGGTGGTTTTAGCTCCTTTGTCAAAGTTCAAGTGGCCATACATGTGTGGTTTCATTTCTGGATCTTCAATTCTTTTCCATTGATCTACCTGACAATTGTACCAATACCATACAGTTATTATTACTATTGCCCTGTAATACAGCTTGAGGTCAGGGATGGTGATTCCCCTAGAAGTTCTTTAAGTATTGAGCATAGTTTTCACTATCCTGTTTTTGTTGTTGTTGTTGTTGTTATTCCAAATGAATTTGCAAATTGCTATTTCTAACTCTATGAAGAATTCAGTTGGAATTTTGATGGGGATAGCACTGAAACTGGAGATTGCTTTCAGCAAGATGGCCATTTTTACTATATTAATCCTGCCAATCCACAAGCATGGGAGATCTTTCCATCTGCTAAGGTCTTCTCTGACTTCTTTCTTCAGTGATTTGAAGTTCTTGTCATGCAGATCTTTCACTTGCTTGGTTAGAGTCACACCAAGGTATTTTACATTATTTGTATTTTATATTATTTGTGAAAACTGTTATTTCCCTAATTTCTTTCTCAGCCCGAGTAGAGGAAGACTACTGATTTGTTTGCGTTAATTTTATTTCCAACCTCTTTGCTGAAGTTGTTTATCAGGTTTACGAGTTCTCTGGTGGAATTTTGGGGTCCCTTAAGCATACTATCATACCATCTGCACACAGTGATATTTGACTTCTTCCTTTCCAATTTGGATCCCTTTAACCTACTTTTGTTTTCTAATTGATCTAGCTAGGACTTTGAGTATTATATTGAATAGGTATGGAGAGAGTGGGAAGCCTTGTCTAGTCCCTGATTTTAGTAGAACTGCTTCAAGTTTCTCTCCATTTAGTTTGATGTTGGCTACTGGTTTGCTCTATATTGTTTCTACTTTGTTTAGGTATGGGCCTTGAATTTCTAATCTTTCCAAGACATTTACCATGAAGGGATGTTGAATTTTGTCAAATGATTTTTCAGCATCTAATGAAATAATCATGTATTTTTTTCTTCTTTGAATTTATTTATATAGTGGATTACATTGTTGGAATTCCATATATTGAACCATCCCTGCTATATGTTACCTAAGCATTCATTGCAAGAGAAGTGATATTTTGACCTTAGCACCTAATATACACAATAATCAAAAATGAACAATACTACTATTAGTAATTAGTAGAACTGTTCACAAGCACACTCTTTTCACCTGGGGTGTGTTTTCCTTTGTAAATGTGGAAAATCACTATGCTTTTGCAACTAAATCATTTCTAGCTAAAATGTGTCAGATTAAGGCCCCAAAAGGTTCTGATCTGGAATGAGATTCAGCCAAACTTGGAGGCCACTATATCATCTGTCATCCAAAGTGACAAATGTCTTCTAGAAGCATAAGACTACAAACACAGGAAAATTATTTCTTTGACCTATATTTTGAAATATCTTTGGGTACTGAATTTTAAGCACACTAACCTCAAGCAAAAGGAAATGTGATAAAGAGAGAAGCCCTGAGTCCATGGGAATGGGACTCAGAGTACAGTAAGTAAAATTCCAGCCCTTCTTCTGTGATTATATTAAAATATTAACAGTAGAATCAAAATATCACAATAGATCACGAGACACTTGTAACAACTGGGTTACTGTTTTCAAAATTGTTTTGGTAGATATCTATGTACGTCTGGCTTTTGCATCCGCTAAATAACCATCACCATCAATAATATTAACATAATAGCTGCTATAATTGTTTATGACTGTGGATGTTCAGAAACCATTGAAAATACTTACTTAAGCATTCATAAGACCCACGGCTACCTTTCAAAGTCCTGGGGATATTTTTCTCCTTAACTGTGTTCAAAATATCACATACCCGAGATAAATGTGTGATATATGGATAAATGCAGTGTAGTAAAGTGTGTGTTATGGAGTTTTATGAATCATGGATAACTGCTTCAAAAATTAGCTGTTCAGACATCAATCAATACATTTAAAGTAGGATCTGGATAAGTGGTTCAGCTGTTGAGAGTTTGTACTAACCTGGCAAATAATCTAATTTCTATTAAGAGTGCCTACACTAGCAGCTTATAACTACTTCTAGGAGATATGATCTCCTCTCTGTCTTCTGTGGGATGCTGCATGTTGCTTTCTTTTTAATTGTCAGCCTATAGTAAAAATCCATGAAAGCTTCAACTAAAAAGCATGGGTATATCAGGAAAGTTATTGCTTAGCTTGACAATGCTGGTGAAGGCAATTTGAACTCAACACGGACAAAACCAATCTTCTTTAAACAAGTTAAGGAAAAGGTGTATTATTCTGCTGGAGCTGTGCCTAACCAGGCCCAGATCTCTGCTTGTCTGTAAAATATAATGACGAAAGTTAAAACTGGATCCATCTACTATCTTTTTACCTTAGGGTCAGGAAAATTGTTTATATATTATTTACAATAAAGCAAAAAGATACCTGTAAAGAAATACTTACCAAATCCAAAGAAAACATTTCTATATATCTGTCAAAATTTCAGCCTGTCACATGATGCAACAACTCTGAATAAAGTATCAGATTTCAAAGTAGAAAGGATAAAGCCATCTAGTTATGTCTTTGTAGTACCAAAATCCCCAAAAAAAGTTTTGAGAAAGTTCTAAGTATTTGCATAAATATATTGTAACTGACTTATTTTTAAATAAATTAGTACATGTCTGGGTTAAATTGTACTATTACGAAGTACATATATTCACTGTCAGACACTTTTATAAATTAAAGCAAATCTAACAACATTTATGTTAGTACATATTAAGAACTCATCCTGTCTTATTTTCTTAAGGAAAACTTCTAATTAAATTAAAAAACAAGACAAACAATAGGTAAAGTTGAACAAATAGGTAGCAATATTTTAGTTAATAAATGAGTAAATACAATGTGTCTACATACTACTAGGAAGAAAAGAATGTATTTTTATTCCCTGAATTTTAAAATTGTTTGAACAGGTTACATAGTTTTGTTGAAAAGAATCACTGGACAGGATATATATATAGAGATAGAGATAGAGATAGAGATAGATAGAGATAGAAATAGAGATAGAGATAGAGATAGAGATAGAGATAGAGATAGAGATAGAGATAGAGATAGAGATAGAGATAGAGATAGAGATAGATAGGTAGATGATAGATAGATAGATAGAGATAGAGATAGAGATAGAGATAGAGATAGAGATAGAGATAGATATATAAAACCTATAATTTACATGTAACCTATAAATAACTAACATTATTTATTTAATATATTTATATATGGGCAAAATAGGATGAAATATGATTCTCATGACAAACAATATTCAAATATACTGTGGACACTCAAAAACAGTATAAATATCACTCATGGTAATTATCGCCATTGAACATCCACAGTATTTCCTGAGTAATATTAATTGCCAGCCTCAATATAATGGTTGAATCTGAGAAACATAACTAAGTATGAAAGATATCAATTTGTTTACA
Organism: Mus musculus; assembly: GCF_000001635.26. Classification (NCBI taxonomy): domain Eukaryota; kingdom Metazoa; phylum Chordata; class Mammalia; order Rodentia; family Muridae; genus Mus; species Mus musculus. Next base: position 95,969,265 of record NC_000078.6, on the reverse strand, counting down.
CCACGTATAGACTCAACAATAGATATCAATCCAACCTAGGCTTGAGACAGGATCTGTTATTAATCTCACCACAAGTGATAGACACAAGACTCAGTGTAGTCACAAGAGAAAGATAACAAGGAGAATCTTTTTGTGTTTTATTGTCTCACCAGTTGCAGAAGTACATTCTGAAGGATTTCCAGTCTTCTAATGGGTTCTAATGGGTCAGTCTATGGCACTTCATTTCCAAATAGAGACAAATAGTTATTTATTCAAAAGTTTTTTTCAGAAATGTTGCAGGTATTTCCCAGAATTTTTTTATTAACAACTGAAATTTTTAATATGCTTCTGTAATTTCTAAGTTAGGGCAAAGACCTAAGCCAGACACTTTAGAAAAGAGACATGTATAAGAAAGAGTACAATAATGCTGCCATTGTGAGCAAAGGAATCTTTTTTGTTTGTTTGTTTGATGCAAACCGCAAGAGGACTTTTATTCCAGGCACTCTCTGGGGCCCCCAGTCATACACTACGCAGGGATAGAGGACCATGGCTCCCCGAGTAGCTGGTAGAGGGGGTATTTAAAGGAATCTCTTAACAGGACCTCAGAATCCGAACAGGCTCTACAGTCCTTGTGAGTTCAAGAAATGAACTCAGAAATCCAAGACAGAGTTTAAGGAGGTTCATCCAACAAGTGTTTTACTTTTGCTTATTTTCTTGTAATTGTTCATAGACATTCTTTAAGACAGAATTAATATGGCATTTAACTTCAAAATCTCAAATATTTCCAAATTATTTACTAATACATATGCTTCATACAAATAGGCTGCAACTAAAGAAACAACAATTAAAGGACATATATTAACCACATGATGTATATATTGTGTACATATATAAATAAGAATATAACCTATAAATAACTTTAACATATATTTATTGACAATGAAAATTGCCTTATGCCCTTTGAGTGATTGATAAATGGAAAATGAATCAAAGCTGGATTATCTCATCTAATGTAGAGTTCAGTCATTTACTTCTATCTGGTTAGATCAGACCCATCCAGGATATCATTCACTTGATCAGTTCACTGCAAAATGTTTGCCTCTGAATTCTGTATGAAAATTGTTCCCTACTAAGTTATTGGTTCACAAAAAAGCTGGGAGAAACAGTAAGGCAGGTACAGACAAGCTCCTTTGTAGCTCATTGGAACTTGTAACATATTAAAAGAGAAATTTGGGATACTTTATTTAGAATAAGCTTAGTACGTCACAATATGTGATAGGGTAATTTTGCAAAGTCAACAAACAAGAAACAGAACTGTCCATAAGCTGAACAGTTCCCTGAGCTCATATTCTTGCTATCCATTAAACATCTGTTCTTTCAGCCATTACAATAGTGAGCTACAAGCTGTACCATTTCTCTGACTCTTCCAAGCCAAAATGCAGACATAAAATGCTTTAGAAATGCACACCAAATTATCATAAGAATACAGAAATGTTTTACCTGCTTCTATAATAGCACAGGATTAGTTTGCATCTCTGCAATAAGCCAGATAGAAAGAAAGGCACCAAGTGTTATTGTTATGTACATATATGCTTCTTCTCCATCCTATCGGGAAAGCAGGCAAAAGGAAATGAGTGGTATTTTTGTTCACTTTTGTGAGGAAAAAAAAAATACTTAACACTTCTTTATCTATAAAAAGTCTTGTTTAAGTACTGTTTTCTAACTGTTTCAGCTATTCTTATACATTCTGACTTTAAGTATGGCTGTGGATCATTATAGGACCAGCTTGCCATCTCAGTTGCATACAATTCTATATCAGCCCTCTTAACAGGATGTCTTGTTACCTACTCCCCTCAGCTTTGAGACATTAGGTAAATTAAAACACATTAAAAACTCCTGCCTGCCATTTTATTGCATGTGTCTGATTCCTGTGTTAATAAGGCTCGTAAGATAAAGATGTAATCTTGGTCCCTGAGAAGACCACAAACTGGAGGAAAATGGTGAGCTGTAAGTTGCATTTTCAGTGTGATGCAGCTAAGACCAGTGAAAGCAACACAGTGAGGTTTAATTTCCTGTGGAATACACAGTATAGTCAGAAGCTAAGCCAAATGCACAAACATGTAGAGCATTGAATGAAAGTGACTGTTACTAAAACAGAAAATGCGGAAAGCAATACAGAGTAGAAGCCTGGAAGACCTGCCCCTTGCTCTTCAACCACTTGTCTCAGCTCTTCCAAGTTTTGTTGATTTGTTTTTATAATGTTCACAAATTGTTTTCTTGATTCCCATCCTCTTGAATTTCCTCAAAGAAGCACCTCTCAATGTCTCAGTAAGAAGTCAAACGTAAATATATATTTGTAAATCTATCATGTTTTTCTTTGAGATGTTGATTTGTACATGGAATGAGGTTGATTGTAACATAATAATTAATGTCAGTATCATAGATACAAAAATTAATGTGTACATTTAACAATATTTATGTCTCAATGAAGAATAACTGTAATTTGTTAATGGCACTAACAATTCTGAAGATAATCAATTATGTATAAGAAATAATAAATATCAAGTCCCTCCATCTATATTTACCCAAGTTTAAAAAAAACTATAACATCAAGCTAGTTCTGATTAAAAGACATTTATATCATTATTATTGTTAAATTGTAATAAAATTATAAAATATATAGAAATAATTACAAAATTATTATACAAAAATTTAGGTGAATACAATTCCCCGAATTTCCAACAATCATATCCCGTAATTGTCTTCACAATGTTTTCCTTCTATCACTTTTATTTCTACTACTAACTCAAATATTTTGATGAAAATTATGGGCACAACAACTACAAATTCAGGAATTTGAGAGAGAGAGAGAGAGAGAGAGAGAGAGAGAGCACATTTGTTTTCCTGTGCAGTTGCATATACATGATGAAGATTGACAGAAGAATAACTTTTTCAATAACTATCTTGGCATTTGACTAGAAGACTGGTCATTAAGCCCCAAAGTTCCACTTGACTCAAAATTTGCATTACAGGAATATAGGGTCTCACCCAGCTTTCTTGTGAGTCTAAGGGGATCTGAACTCAGGTCCTTAGACTTATGTAGCAAGCAGTATATTCACTGAGCCACCTCTCCACCTCATTGCTTGGGATTTGACTATATATCCCTTCACCACCATTTAGTTTTCAATTCATATTTTATTTATTGTATTTAGTATTAAATTTGAAAGTCAATAACATACAAAACAATTCTCATAGTGTTTACAGTAAAACTTTTTAAAAAATTCACTGGCCTCATGACCATCAGAAAGTCTACTGTATGTTATGTCTTGGACAGTGAGTTTCACTTAAGAAAACAGCTGGCTTTACCCAGGTGCATTTGTAATGCAAAATTAAACTGAATCATTTTCAACTTACAGTTTAGTTAAATAACATACAAATCTGTAAGTTATTCTTTTAGCTGCCAAAATTCCAAATAGGAAAATATGGGACACAAAATAATACATATGTTTTACCATTCTAATGATACATCAGGATTTATTCAGTATGTCATGATTTTTAAAAATTATTAATGAAGTCTGTAACATCAGTATGCAAGGAATCATTTTAAGCCACTTTGTACACATTTTCCTGAGGTTGAATGATATCTTTACTAGTGGGAATATTGTGAAGACATGAAAGAATTGGCATTGGATGGAAAAATATTCATATTTTAGCACTTTGTCTTACAAAGTCAGCACACAGTCTTTTGCTGATACTTGATGTATTCAGAACCCAAATATGGTTCTACCTGTCATCATGTTAATTAGTGGTCTATAATAGGTAGAAAAAATAGCCGAGAAAGGACATACCAACTTCTCGATTTATCACAATTGAGATACACCTACATGTCTGATAGGGCAGGACATTCATGATAGACTGTCACAGTAATAAATAAAATGTGCCGGGCAGTGGTGGCACACGCCTTTAATCCCAGCACTTGGGAGGCAGAGGCAGGTGGATTTCTGAGTTCGAGGCCAGCCTGGACTACAAAGAGAGTTCCAGGACAGCCAGGGCTACCCAGAGAAACCCTGTCTCAAAAAATAATAATAAATAATAAATAAATATAAGTATATATAAATAAATAAATAAACAAACAAATAAAATGCTTTGCTCTCTAAAGAAGTGCAGTAAGTTCTTCCTACATTACTCAAAGATGCTTAAGTTGTAAAATGACCTACCTTTGAATTTCATTTGAAACAAGAAGATTAAAAAATAGTACTGAAATTCTAATTTGTCCTGGGCTAGAGAAGAGACAGATACACGGAAGTTTTCACATAGCAACAGTTATCTGTGATTCAATTTTATTTTTAATGTCAGCAAAGAGACGAGAACCAGGTGACCATTCTCTTGTGCTGATTCATGTTTTTCCATTATTATAGGACACTTTGTTCAGATGTCTATCATGTTTATCATGCACAGAAAACAACAATTACTCTTGTGGCTTCTGGAGTTGACATATGAGTTGGCAAGCTTTTCTTGCTCCAAGGGCTATCTCTTTAGTGGCTTTTCACCAGTTATAGTGGTTAATCTAATGGATCTAATCCATGTCTTTGAGTTCTCATGCCATCATCCAGATGCTGGACTCAGTTACAAATGCTGACCTTTGATCGATTTAGTCTAAAGTTCCATGTTGTTAAATGTCCTCCATCCTATCTGAGAGTTCTTAGACTGAGCATTCAAAGAGACTAGAGAGGTATGTATCAGAATTCTAACAACATAAACTTCAAAAGTCCAAATTTCACTCCTTCTATGTTCTAGACAAAAGGTGTGGGGTTAGAATTTAAGGGTGGGTAATGTGCTCTATATTATAGTTCTTTGACAACAAATCACGTTTGAGACTACCTCTAAGGCAGGTGATAATGCATTTGATAAAAGATTAAGATTTAATAACCATCCTACAACTATTCTTCCAGAGTGAAATGGTCTCAGTAAATGATACAGATCCTATCAAGTCCCTTTGATGGATCAGACTTCTGTTAGAGATTATCACACATAACAATCAAACTAGTGCCGACATGAGGCTCAGTAGCAGAGATTTTGATTAACATGCTTATGACCCTGGATTTAATCCTCAGCAGCCTCACCCTCTAAAAAAGATAAAATGAAAAGGATAGGTCATTCATCCTACTTTCCCTTACTACAACCCCCAGATGCTCAGAATTTGACGTGTGCTAGAAGCTTTCTGGCTGGTTGTTTGTCTCCTGTGGGAACCAGATGACACCCGTTGGTGGAAACATGTTGTTCCTTACCATGAGATAGCTTTCTAAAACTCATCCTCTTCCTTTATCCCGTCTTCCCTTTCCACTACCTCAAAATAAACTCCACTAAATTAAAGTCATATTTGTAGATCATAAGAGGAAATTTTTCTTAGTAGCCAATACATGGCAATAAGTTTTTATTCCTGTGCATGGGCATGTGCTATATGCTTTCCTGAGCAGTTCGGTTCATTTGGCATTATTGAGAGCCTGGTCATGAATCTCCTGGATAGAGTTCATAGCTAGGAAGATCAGATTGAGAAAATGAATTCTTTAGGAGCACAGGATTGTATGGATGGTAACAGTAAGTATTCACTGACCCAATATGAAGGAACGTTTCATTCCAATACTCTGAAATGCAATCTGATAGTCTCCGCTGTTTTCACCGCTCAAGCTGCTCATTATCGTGAGGGACTTTTCTTTTAAAATGACTTGAGTGCTAGCATAGCTTTTCATGAAAATAAAAATTAAATCAAATGTTCCATATTTTGTTAGCCTATTGCTTAAGTGAAAACAATTTCTTTATGGAAAAAAGGAACAAATGTCTGAATTTAGAATGAAGAAGGAGTGCACTCTCCCCCCCATTCCCCCTCTCCCTCTCTCCTCTTTCTCTCTCCCTCCCATATCTTGCTCACTGTTCTATGCTCTTGAATAGAAGTGAGAATTAGAAATAAAAGTTTTCCTCCCTTGTATAAAACCTTCCTGGTTCAACATCTTTAGGAAAAGGACTAAGAAATCTTAGCTGGTAGGAATTTGATTCAACTTCCAGACGTGTCTACATTCACTGGAGCTTTCCTTTTCATGGATTTTCCTTGGACATAGTACTTGCAACTGAAGCAGTCTGCATAATCAGAAGCCAGGAAGTGGCCAGGCTGCATATGACCTTCCTGGCAGATGTTTGTAAATGGACAGAATTGCCTTTGCCAGCCCAAACTGCGTAATCTCTGGTCAGGGTTAGGTTCCATGCAAATACTTAGACGACTGTGGTTTGTACTGCTTGGCTTTGGTAATAGGATATGCACGAGGACGAGGTCATTGACTTAAACCCAGCTGGACCAGGAGTGACCCTTTTTAATCTTCAGATGAAAGCATGATATATGAGGGAAGTTAGTTGATCTGCTCAGCAAGAAGTTTCTGTTTTTGCTAAAGCCCAAATTATGATGGGAAAAACCACTTGGCAAAGCAAGTATAGCAAATAGAAAAACAGCTCCATTTTTACTTGGCCAAAATGCTAACTGGCCAGTGCAATATAAGTCTGTTTCATTAGGTGATCTAACAAGGTAGGCACACATGTGGTTCTTTAGTGGTGGTGGCTGAAAGACAAAAAGGGAATATTTACTCTATTTTATTATTTTTAGGGTTCTTTGATTTATTCACTTTATAACCCAATTGCTTTCCTCCCTCCTGGTCCCCCCCACCCCCTCTCCCACACTCCATATTTCCACCCCCCTCACCTTCTCCTCTGAGAGAGTAGAGGCCCCTCTGGGTATGCCCAAACCTTTCACATCAAGTCTCTGCAGGGTTGGGCTCTTCTTCTCCACATGAGGCCAGACAAAACAGCAGAGTTTAGGGAAGGGTTCCACAGACAGACAACAGCTTTAGGAAAAGGTCTTACTCCAGTTGTTTGGGAACCAAGTGAAGACTGTGCTACACATCTGCTTCATATGTGTGTGTGTGGGGGGGGGGGGGAGGGGGCTAGGTCCAGCCCACTGATGCTCTTTGGTTGGTGTCTCAATGCTGTACCACTCATGTCACATACATAAAATCCTGAAGAAATAAGTTCTCATAAAAATGTGGGCTTTGACATTCAGGAGCAGTGCATTTTCTTTCATTTTAATATTTTTGGTAGTATAGTTCCTAACTGGAACTTTAATCAAGTTGGAAAAACAAAGGAATTTTTGGGGGGGTGAGTATTTGGGATATGATGTGATAGATGTGACATTCTCTAGACAGTGAAAAGGGTAGGTCAGATTGTATGAAGGCTTTTAAATATATAAAGGCATGTAAAGATCAGCTGCCTTGGAGGCTACTGGAGCAGAAACTGATGCACAAGGATACTGAAAATAAAAGCAGGTGTTGGCTAGGACATAGATAATCATTCTTCATTGAAGATATGACCCCTGGTAAAATTTCTATGATTCAGTGAATGTCCCTCACAGAACCTGTTGTGATAATTCTAAGAGAGTGAAATGGGAAATACATTCATATTTCATTATATGGATGCATTAAATTCTCATTATACATTTTTTAAGCTGAGACATTACAGGTCAGCTGATATTTATTTGACATTTTGTTTCATGTTACCTGTGGTTATACATACAGCCTTCAACGTACCATCTAACCTTCTTGAGCCCACCTTGAAATAAAACTTACAGCATTACAAGCCTTTATAGAAACTGTCTATGACATACTTGACATTCTGCTGTTACAAGATAATCCTTGGGACCACTCTTGTCCCCTATGGCAGGGTCATGTTATAAGTGACACAGAAGCAAGCTGGACATTCAAGTCTCCCAGGTTTGTGTAAGTATATGAATTGGAACAAATTTCTTTCCCTGTAAGTATGTGGTTTAATCCTTATAACAGATAAAAAAATAATTTAGTGACTGCTTTTTTTTTCACTCAATCAGTGTAATACAAAATATTCTAGCATTGAATAGTGCCGATTGTTACGTTTCCCTCTTCAGGTGACCAGCAAGGAAACTTAGAGGCTCATGTTGACTTCCAAAGGAATCTATACACATAAAGATGTAACTAACAGTACAGAAAGCATGAGAGTAAACTATAGGAGATTCATTGCAATTTGGATGGAAGACCACACCCACCGAGGAGAAACTTTTAGAGAGAGCCAAAATCAGTGGGAAATATCACAAGAAAAAGTCTATTCATACAAATTGGCACTTTTCACTGAAAATGATGGCTCAAAGTGTTGAGAGAATGAACAAGAAGCAAGCAGTAATAGATGAATAGATGTCTGTACCTTTGGCTGGGATAAGACATATGCATAGGCTTGAAAATCTAGCTCTACCCCTGTTCTTCCAGTGACATTTTAAGTTACTTATTTTATTTACCTTCAATTATTGACTTTTTACATCATTTGTAGGGCATTCCAGGCTTTTTTCATACATTTTTCCAATGTACACGGAATGCTATGACCTTCAGGAGTAAATGGATTAATACCCATGCCCCATGTGTGTGCTGCATTTAATCAAGTCCCAGCACTCACACCCAAGAACTTGTCTGAAGGCCAATTAGCATTTAGGCCACATTTTCAGGACTTGGCTACCACATTCACTCTGCAAACTTACACCACATGCTCCACTAATTGGCTCTGCTGGAAGCTTAAGAAGAGAGACTAGAGACCCAGTGGGCAAAGAAGGCTGACAATGCCTTTGCACAATGGTTCTCAACGGGAGTTAGAAATTAGAGCGGTAGAGAAAGATGTGCTTGTGTGGCAGGTCAAGGAGATGAAATGCTCAGTATTTTGCCAAAGTAACCCCTAAATATGGGAGACAATTAAAAAAAATGGGCACGTTTGGAAAAGTTTTTTGTACCAAGTTTCCAAAACAGCCTACTAAGTAATTATGCAATATGTAGAGTCAAGGCATATAACTATGATGTTGGAGTAATGGCATTGGATCAAAAAGGTTCCCGGGACTGTATAGCAACTAAGCTTTGGTTTCCACCCATTTCCCTTCCACAGTTCAGTTTATACACTTGGATTATCATACTTGCTTGTCTCTCACCAGTTGAAAGGAATAGGGGCAGTTTCGCTGTTTATCAGAGTTTTGATATTAAGTCTTCAAATTCAAATATAAGATTATTTTTTCCTGAGTAGAGGTCTCCTCACATAAAGAAAAAGAAGCATTCAAATTGAGAATAATTATTCCCCTAGACAGTAGGATTGGTCCAGCTACTCAAGGTCTCAGGAAACAATTTGCAAGAAAAAGAACGGGACCTTTGGGAATTGGGGTTAATTGGAAGGATTCGCTGGGGAGGACAGAGATGCAGGAACTGTCTCAGAGGCTGCATCAAGACTCTGCTAGAATTGGACAGTTACTGTGTTTTCATTTTAATTCAAGCTCTAAAAGCAGCTTTCGGGTTCCCAGTAGCAATTAAAATTGTCTTAAGACTCAGCATCACTTGTTTGCCTTTCTTGTGACTCTGAGCTTGCTTTCTATCAGAAGACCAGAAAACCAAGCAAATCTCCCTGACATAGCCTGTCACTCGCTTCACAGGCATTCCACTTGACTCTTCCCTAGGAAGCAGTACTGCAACTAAATGGCCTCAAATTAAAGTGTGATAATTTGAAGCTCCTTTTCTCCTACCGCTTCCATAGGTCTAACCATAAAACTTGGAAGGTCTGGGAGAAGCATGTGCATGCCCTCCGCCCACGGGGGTTTATCTCTTATGTTCTTATACTGTTGTACAGTGTCAGGAAAAAACACATAGGACATGCATGAATGCACAGACTCTGCATCTAAACTTCATACAGTCCAATGCACCTGATTTCCCACATTCCCTAACAATGCCCATTCCTCATTGATATCAAGAAGCCAACATTAAATAAATAAATAAATAAATAAATAAATAAATAAATAAATAAAACACCAAGTACTCAAGCAGCATAAAAAATAACGTCTACATCCTACGTGTTCTATGAGACTCTGAGAAGTAAGTTCAGGATTGAAGATACTGTCGTAAAATGTAAGGTTGAAAAACATTGAGGAACATATTTTACATTGATCTGACCACTACATACCTGCACACATGTACCCACACATGTATCCACACAAATACAAACACATGTACATGCATCCAACAGCAGCAACCTATTCTATTGCTATAATGATATAAAAAAATGAAAATATTAACAGGGACTAGAGTCATCAGCCGAACAAACTTTGGGAAATATCTTCAAAGGATTAGCCAGATGAAGTTAACAGAGGTGGGAAAATCTACCTCAGTGTGGCAGGCACCTTTCACTGGTTGGAGTCCTGCAAGAATGGAAGGCAAGCATCAGCATTTGCCACTGTCTGGTTCTTCCTGACTTTAGATCAATGTGACTCTTTTATGTTTCTGCCGAGGTGCAGCCCCTGTTGGAATGGACTGCAATGACAAACTTAGTCAAAAATTCACATTTTTTTGACTTTAAGATGACTTTGTCCAAGATTTTTGTCTCAATAATGAGAGAAGTAATGAAAAAAAAAAAAACCCTCCATTTTCCTTTTCAAAAACATTATTTAAAACATATCTTTCTATTAGTACAGTAGCTACTTCTCCAACTATTACTTGCTGAGAAGCTAGTAGAAAATAAAATTTAAATTATTAAAGGATCAATTTGAAAGACAATGATTTTATTATGGTAGGCTTTGTGATTAATTCAAGCTGTAAATACTAACAATTAGTTAGCTTTTATCACAGAATCTGATCTTCAAGTTCAACAGGTCAGGAGATCTATGAACAGGACTTAAGCTGATTCAATCTCTAGTGAAAGCTTCTTTTTTGACTTGTGCTTGGTTGTCTTTTACGCATCTCATCTAAAAGGCTGCACTTGCATAAAATACTTTTAAAAGCCATATCTTGAAATACCATTATATCTTGGTTTCATTTTAGCACATGAGTGGAGAATATAACTATTTAGTCCATAGCCCAACTCAAATTTGCACTAATGAGCAGAAATACCCAGCACTGAGACTGCGAGGTGAATGGAATCCAACCCTTATGCAGCATACTTTACTGATCTATTCCCTCCCTCTTAAATAAGTTTTCATAAACACAAAAATGCAGGGTCTTTCCCCAGGGTTCTACACAATAAATGGTCCTGAACCATGATCCTAATTCCTAAAATCTCATAGGATTAATAGGATATGCACATGGGGCCTTTTCTCTGCTATATAAGGTTAATCAAGGACTGGGAATTTCAAATGTCATTGCATTGTGGCTTTCTTTTTAACATATAATTGGGGGGGCATAAATATTACAGTCTACAACACATAAGTCAAATCTGTTCTAATGTGAAAAATAAGAATAGTTAAGATGTAATGGCTGTCAGTACATTGAAAAGCAGCAGCAGTCAAGATGAAAGTTGGAAGGAAAATATCTAAGAAAAGAACTATACCATGCACTGAGAACACTGATATTAGAACCATATCCAGACCTGATTGTGTATTGATCAAGCCAAATGTAGTTCTGTACATCACTTTCAGATCCTGGTTACCTGCATTCTAAGCATTCTCTTACAAGCCACGGCTCATGGTGAGGTTGGTTGTGAAGTGTGTACAATTCTGTAAACTGCTAAGCTTTCAGAAAGCATGCTAATCTCCCCTGGCTGGTCACCTTCCCTGTCACCTTTCCAGTATCAAATATCCATTAATCCATCAATCAGAATTGAATTGAATTGAATTGAATTGAATATGTCTTTTAAGTTATTTCATGGGGATATATATATATATATATATATCCTTCATACATTTCTTACATGTTTGTGTACCTTGTACTTGCAGTTCCCAAATCTTCTGGAACTGTATTTACAGATGGCTGTTAGAAACCATGTGGGGACTGAAAGCAAAATTCAGGTTCGCTGAAAGAGCAAAAAAATGGTCTTCAATGCTCTAATCAGTTCTAAAGCCCTTGTGAAGGTGTTTAAGTAATAAATCTAAATGCGATAAGACAGTAACTTAAATGTCCATGTTTCTGAGTCTTAAACCCACAAGAGAACATTTCTACCAGGGACTTATTCAGAAAACTTAAGTGATGGCTCCAATATTTGCTTGAACAATGCCTTCTATAAAAAACGTTTTAAATTTATTGGCTGCATGTGAATGTGTGTACCCACTTAATGTGCTTGAATTGGTTCTTCCTTCCTAACAGGTAATTCCTGAAGAGAATGAAAGTCAGCTTGTTAGGCTTAGCACCTTACTGAATGACCTTACCAGCCCTAATATCTTACAACTGAAAAGTAAGCGAGTCAGTAAATACAGTAAGAAGGCGATAAGGGTGAAAAATAACCACTCTTGAAGAAAAATCCTATTAAAAACTAATGCCTTACATCTTTAGGACAGGGGAGCTGAGGTGCCTGAAGCAGTGTGTCAGGCACAGTTCTCCCTAGCCTCACACTCCTTAGATATGTTTCTCATGCCACTTTTAGAGAAGATAAGAGAAGCCGAATCCACAGAGAAGGCATTTAACTGTTGAACTTTGAACCATACATTTGCAATCTATTTAGTATCTATGAAGATTTAAGTAGATTAAATATAAAGACAAAAAAATGGCTGTCTACCTCTTTTGTAAGCTTGCATGACAGTGAGCCATCATGAGAGCAAGTACTCAGGGAGGGGTCATCCGGGTCTATTCTAGCTCAGCTGTCTCTAGGCCTTCCTTCTAAAATGCATGGTCTCTTAAGCAATAGGGCCTTAATTTCCATCTCTGGGATACAATCAAGGGCAGGAGCAATAGGCTGTACATTTTTGGAATATCCTACGTAGCCATGGCCAACAACTAAAAAGAGAACTTCTCACTTCTGATATTGGGCCATTGTCAAGGAGTATTTTTATTCTTTAATGGGGCATGATGAGCCTAGATGAAAAAGATTTTACTAAAAGTAAAAATCCATATTTATGAACTGAATTACATGCATTAGTGTCTTGGGGCGGTTGTTTAGTACTATATGTTATTGTGGCTTTTTCAGCCATTCACATTGTTATTTTGCTTACATCCTTCCTCTGTATATATTTGCCCCCTTCTCATTTCCATCCAGAGCCCCTCATTTTTTTCCTCTTACCCACACAGATCACATATGTTCCACCTCTCACCCTTACTCTCCTCCGACCTGCTTCTGCAGTGCTTAGAACTAGACACCTGTGTAAATAATCAGTGCACATGAAATCATTGTTACTTGAGGAAAATCTACAACACTAATTTATCAAACCAGCCTATTCCCTAACAACTGTCTATAAACATATGTCCTTATGCACACAGGTGAATGTAATCCTCACCCCTCATCCAGGAAACAGGTGCAGACCACAGATTGCAACAGATGAAGACCAGTACCGAGAACCACAACCAGTACTATTTCCAAGTTGTGCGGGGCAGTTGCAGTGAAGACATCTACAAAATGTTGCCACACCCAAGGCTCATGGAGCACTGAGTGAGATGAAGTCTAAAGACGATAAAAGCCAGAAGACCAAGGACTGTTCTGTGAAACTATGTTTCCTAGTATCATCAGAAATTACATCCATAAAGTCACACCAACATGACCACCCAAACATGAGCTGAACAAGATTAAGGACAAGGTCAGGACATGCAAAGGAAAAAGGAAAGGTCTGCAAGGCTTCAGCCCTACACAAAGGTGAATTCATAGCAGTCCTACATGTAGTTAACTGAAGAAAGCTTGGAGTGGAGAAATAGTCTTCCCCAGAGAAGAGCACACCAATTGCTTATTCAGTGCCTACTGCTGAAACTGGAAAACATTTGAACATGTAATATTATATACACTCCATAATTTACATTTGAAAATGTATAATTTGGAAATGTATATGTATATATGTTATTATATATATATATATTGGAAACACACACACACACACACATATATATATGTTTGGAAACATATATATTATATTGGAAACATATATATGTTATTTTATATAATTTGGAAATTTATGTGTATATATGTTATTTGGATATATTTATGTGTATGTGCATGTGTGTGTGTGTGTGAGAGAGAGAGAGAGAAAGAGAGAGAGAGAAAGAGAGAGAGAGAGAGAGAGAGAGAGAGAGAGAGAGAGAGAGAGGAGAGAAAGAGAGTGCCTCTGTATGTATGCAATAACAATTGATGAGAAAAGAGACCATAAGTTTGAAGAGTATGAGAACAGGCAGGTGGGAGCAATTTCTGGGAAGATAAGAAAGGGAGAAATGATGTCAATACCAAACAAAACAAAACAAAACAAAAAAACCAACAACAACAAAAAAAACAAAAAAAAACTCAAAAATAAACAATAAGGACAACAACAACAAAAACCCTGAAATGGCTACAAGTCAGCCACCCAAACACTTAGAGAAGAATCTTTTATAGTTAGATGCAAAGTTAAATGTCTTTTCCCTAAAGGGAAGCAAAGTAACAAAAATAGTTTCCATGACAAATTTGATGGTTTTGTACAGTCTCTTGATTGGTATAGCATTAAATGAGTTACTTTTAAATTATTTCTTGATATTACAGACCATTCCATGAGAATATGTTAATATGTTCTCCGTTTTTTTTTTTTTTTGTTGTTGTTGTTTTTGGTTTTTTTTGAGCATATTGTAGGATTGAACTCTGCACTCCCTTCTATTGCTTGGAAATATGTGACAATTTTTGCTAAGGAACACTCATAGAAGTGACAATTACAACCTATATGTAGAAACAAAAGGGACAACTCCTGAACCATTATATTCTCTGACCCTTGTTGTGCTGACCCTGAAGGCATATGGTAAAATCCTGAGTTTTGTAGTGAGAAAGTCTGACTCCAAGGAAGGCTGAAGCTGCAAACTGGGGAAGTAACTACTATTTGAAGTAAATGACTGAGATTCTGTTCTTGCACATTTGGACTAATATAAAAGATACTGTCTGTTTTGAGGGGAAAGTAAGCTAAAAATGAGAACAAATCACATACAGCGGAAAAGCACCTTTTCATTTGTGTCCGGTCTCTGCTAGTTTACTGGGTTTACACACTGTTCTTCCAACCCTTTATTACAAAAATCAATGTATTAGATAGGATAATAAAACTTCATTTTTAAGAGCTTGCTGAACAGAAGAGTTTAACAATATGCTGGCATTTTATTGTGATTAATTTTGGAATGTTTTGGAAGATAAGCAAAGAAACTGGGTAATAAGTAATATAATAAAGGTTTAATCATGAACTTAAAATTGAGATAAATTGAAGGTGGATGCTATATTTTCATGATAAACTAGAGATGAGGTGTGCATTGTCCCTCATTACACACATGTGTTTTATACTTTATAAATACATGTTAAAAAAAAATCAAGTTGCAAATATTTTATGCATTGCCATTTAAACTATATTTTCTTTAGGAACCACTATGAAAGAGAAATTAAATAATTCTTAATTCCCTTTCTGTAAATAGTATATGCTCAAGAAATTAGATACTATAACTTAATTGTTATTGTATAAAATCACAAAACTAAACTTTAACTTAGGCAAAAAGTCTTCTTAGAAGAGGGGAGACGGGAAACATTTGAAATAAAAAGATGCCTTATCCCAGTCCCCTAGCTCATGACCAATTTTGCAGCAGAACACTGTGGAGAGTCCTCCATGCTTTCCCATCTCCTGCAGATCTCACAGACCTTCCTTTCTATATATAATCTCCCTCATCTTACTGATTGCTTTGTCCCAATCCCCAACTGATAGGACAACAAGTAGGGAGACTGCGGATTTATTCACACCTCTCCCTCTACTCCTTCAGATCTAATATTACCAGTCACATCCCCAGCTAGGTAGGAGAAAACCCACTGTGTTCTTACTTTCTTCTCAGACTCCATCTCCAGTGGATCTCATCTATGTCTTCCAGCTTTCCTTCTCCCAACTCCACCCAGTAATACAGTCTCCAACACCAGCAGGAATTCCTTGTGAACACACTGGGTGAGCAGGCCAGGAAAACAGGCAATCTAACTGAAGACTAGCACCATTTCTTCCACTCATCCAAACCCATTTCTCCAGTCTCATCCCTATTTCTGCAAGCAAATACCTGCTGCACCCTTCCTTCCCTCTCCTGCCACATGTCCTGTAGATCCCATAGATCCTCTTCTCCTAACCACCGCCTCCATTTCTCCATTTGCTTTATCCCAGCTAATCCCCAAATCCAGAAAGTACTCCCTGCTAATTTCCAGACCATCCTGCCAAGAAAGCAATCTTGCCATAGATCTTCACCTCTTCTTCTGTTTCTCTAGATCCAAACCCCAAGTCTTATCTTCAGCACTGTAGCAGACACTCTGGGGAGACCTCTCCCTCTATTTCAAGGAGAAGAAATAAGCAGATCCTGTTTGAACTCTCTGTTCTCCTTCTCTCAGTGAAACACTTCATACCCTTAGGCCATTCCCATTCCTAGTGTGAATTTGAAACACCAATACCTAGAAACACATTTTACTTGGTACCCCAAGGGGCCATAACTATCTGTTTCAAAGAAAACACAGACATCAAGCTCCCTGAAAATTCAGAGACAAAACACAAACCAGAAGGTAGGAAGGCACTCACCAAAGATGACAAATCCAGAAGTCAGAACCTATGCCTATTACTGTAACAATCCCAGATATGTAGACACCATATTAACACACAATTAATAACAGCAAGGGGAATGTGTCTCTATTGGGGCCCAGATACTCTGACACAGCAGGCCTTGAATACTGAAACACAGCTGAAGCAGAGAAAAAGACATTAAAAGAGACTTTATGAATATGATAGAAAACCTTAAAGAGGAAATGAATAAACTTTTAAAGAAGCCCACCAAAACACAAACCCTCTTATTGAACCTTAACACATTGAACCTCACACACTGATAGTGGGTGAAGCCAATATCTAACTCACCAATAGATAGGTTATCCTGACAAAAAATTAAAAGAGAAACACTGGAACTAATAAATGTTACACATAAAAGTAACTTTCATTCACTAGAAATAATTATTATCTAGGAGGCTTACTGCTAAATGAACCTAGTCTTTCTAGCTCTTTGTGAACACTGGCTGGCTGATTCAACTCAGTTGTTGTGGCTCAAACTTCTCTACAAGCTGACTGACTCAAACTGGCTTCTGACTGAATGTTCTTCTTGGTCTAAAACTAACTATGATAATCTATGCTAATTTTCTGGCTCCTTCTCATTCTCTGATTCATTCTATCTTCACCTGCAATGTGTCTCTGTAAAACTGACCTGTTAAAACTGTCTGCTATCTTTGTGTCTGTCTGTGTCTGCATCTGCCTCTGCATCTGCATCTGCGTCTCTGTCTTTGTCTCTGTCTCTGTCTGTCTGTCTGTCTCTCTCTCTCTCTGCCTGGCTCCTCTCTCTCCCTGCCCCTCTCCTCTCCTCTCCTCTCCTCTCCTCTCCTCTCCTCTCCTCTCCTCTCCTCTCCTCTATTTTGGTGCCTAACTTTCCTATAATGTTATCTTAACTAGTCTCTCTTTCCTGTGCTGTTCTCATGAGAGTTGAGCTCATCCTATCTCTGACTTATTCTTTAAAATCTTTCTCTCGTTCATCATTTTAGTGCCCCTCAATTAGAAGTCACATTCAAACATTGTTGCTTCCATCTACAACTTGGCCTTAATTGTTTGGGATTAAAGATGTGTACTAAGGGTTTGTCTATATTCCAGCCAGAAGGATAAAAGGTGTGGCATTCTACCTAGAATACACAGACCTAGAAGATCTTTACATGTGATCCCTGGCCAGAGTAGACATGGGGCTGGATTAAAATTCCTATACAGTTATAAATCAAATGGACCTAGCAGATATTTATAGAACAATTCCCTGAAACACAAAAGAATATACCTTTTTCTCTGTATCATATGAAACTTTCTCAAAATGGAATGCATAGCTGGACACATAGCAAGTCTCAATAGAGACAAGAAAATTGAAATAATCCCCTGCATCCCATCAGATCATAATTGACTAAACCTGGATAGCAACAAAAACAGAAGCAATAGAAAGCTTATGAACTCATGAAAACTGAATAACTTTCTGTCCAAAGAAAATGACAGAAATAAAGAAATTCAATGAAAATGAATAAACAACATACCCAAAACTTTTGGAATACAATGAAAATGGTTCTAGGAGTCAAGTTTATAAAAATTAATCAAGTTCATTGCACTAAATGACTACAAAGAAAAAAGAGAGAAAGAGAGAGAGAGAGAGAGAGAGAGAGAGAGAGAGAGAAAGAAAGAAAGAAAGAAAGAAAGAAAGAAAGAAAGAAAAAAGAAAGAGAGAGAGAGAGAGAAAGAGAGAGAGAGAAAGAAAGAAAGGGAGAAAGAGAAAGGAAGAGAGAGTAAAAGAAAAAAATAAAAAAGTAAACTGGAGAAAAATCATATGATCATATTAAAAGCACACCAAAAAGCTCTAGAACAAAAAGACGTTTAAGCAGAGGTGAACACAGACAAGAGGATTAGATTACAAGAAATAGCCAACTGAAGTTAAATCAATAAAATCGAACCAAAGAGAGCAATACAAAGAATCAATAAAACAAAGAGTGGTTAGTTTGGAAAATCAACAAATAAACAAATCCTCATCCAATCTAAAAATAATGTGAACAGAGGATATATAAAAAAATAAAATCAGAAAATACAGGGTCAGGATCCATGACAACAGAAACCATGGAAAACCAGATTCCGCAATACCTCTCCTGGGCATATATCCAGATGATGCTCCAACTGTTAAGAAAGACACATGCTTCACTATGTTTATAGCAGTCTTATTTATAATAGCCAGAAGCTGGAAAGAACCCAGATGCCCCTCAACAGAGGAATGGATACAGAAAATGTGGTACATTTCCACAATGGCGTACTACTCAGCTATTAAAAAGAATGAATTTATGAAATTCCTAGGCAAATGGATGGACCTGCAGGGCATCATCCTGAGTGAGATAACCCAATCACAAAAGAACTCATATGATATGTACTAATTGATAAGTGGATATTAGTCCAGAAACATAGAATACCCAAAATACAAGATACAAAGCACATGAAACTCAAGAAGAATGAAGACCAAAGTGTGGGCACTTTGCCCCTTCTTAGAATTGGGAATAAAACAACCATGGAAAGAGTTACAGAGACAAAGTTTGGAGCTGAGACAAAAGGATGGACTATCCACAGACTACCATATCCTGGGATCCATCCCATAATCATCAGCCAAACACAGACATCATTGCATATATTAGCAAGATTTTGCTGAAAGGACTCTGATTTAGCTGTCTCTTGTGAGACTATGCCAGGGCCTAGCAAACACAGAAGTGGATGCTCACAGTCAGCTTTTGGATGGATCACAGGGCCCCCAAAGGAGGAGCTAGAAAAAGTATCCAAGGAGCTAAAGGGATCCGCAACCCTATAGGTGGAACAACAATATGAACTAACCAGTACCCCCCGGAGCTCATGTCCCTAGCTGCATATGTATCAGAAGATGGCCTAGTTGGCCATCAGTGGAAAGAGAGGCCCATTGGTCGTGCAAACTTTATATGCCTCAGTACATGGGAACGCCAGGGCCAAGAAGTGGGAGTGGGTGGGTAGGGGAGTTGGGGGAGAGGGTATGGGGGACTTTTGGGATAGCATTGGAAATGTAAATGAGGAAAATACCCAATAAATTTTCTTTAAAATACAAAAAAAAGAATGCAATTAAAAAACTTGTACTCCACGAAATTGAAAAATCTAAAAGAAACAGGTAATTTTCTCAACAAATACCACTTACCAAAATTAAATCAAGATCAGATAAGCAACTTGAATAGTCATAAAATCCTTAGTGAAATAGAAAGTAATTAAAAGTCTCCCAACTAAAACAATCATAGCGCTAGAGGATTTCAACACAGAATTCTAACTGAATTTTAAAGAAGAGTTAGTGACAAAAATCCTGAGATTACTATACGAAATAGAAACAAAAGAAGCACTGTCAATTTATTTCATAAGGCAATTGTAACAGTAATACCTAAACAACATGATGACCCAACAAAGGAAGAAAGTTATAGTTTACTTTCCTTTATGAATATAAATCCTAAATTCCCGGCAATCTCAGCCAACATCATATCAAAAAGTCATACACAATAATAAAGTTGATTTCATTTTAGAATTCAGGGATGGTTCAATATATTAAAATCAATAATGGTATTTCAGCATATAAACAAGCACAAAATAAAAACACATGATTATCTCGTTAGATTAAGAATATATCTTTGATTAAAACAACATCCATTTATAACAAAATAAAGGTACTGGAAAACATAGAGATACAAGCAACACAGCTCAACATAACAAGGTATGGACAGCAATCCTGTAGGCAACATCAATTGAAATGGGGAGAAACTCAAAGCAATTCCCCTAAAATCAGGAACAAGACAAGGGTGTCCACTTTGTCCATAACTATTCAATATAGTATTTGTATTCTTAGCTAGGGCAGTAAGCTAAGGTGCTTAAAGGTGATCAAGAGGACAAAATTGCAATGGAAGAAGTCAAAGCATTTTTATTTGCAGATAATATGGTAATATATAGACAATTTTCACTAAAACATCCATATGGGAACACCTCGAGCTGATAAATATTTTTAGCAAAGTTTTTGGTTAAAACATTTACTCAAAAAAAAATCAGTAATTCTCTTATGCACAAATGACAAAGAAATCAGGGAAGTTACTTTCACAGTAACCTCAAATAATCTAAACTATCTCGGGTAACTCTAACCAAGGAAGTGAAAGACTTATAGGATAAAAAGTTCAAGTTTTCTGAAGAAAGAAACTAAAGAAGATATGCAAGCAATTAATGATCTCTTATGCTCGCCTAGTAAATATGACCATCTGTTTTGTTTGGTTGGTTTTTGTTTTTGTTTTTGTTTTTGTTTTTGTTTTTGTTTTTGAACAGGGTTTCTCTGTATAGCCCTGGCTGTCCTGGAACTCACTTTGTAGACCAGGCTGGCCTCGACTCAGAAATCTGCCTGACTCTGCCTCTCAAGTGCTGGGACTAAAGGCATGCACCACTACCGACTGGCAAATATGACCATCTTATCAAAAGCATCTACATATTCAATGGATTCCCAATCAAAATTCCAACGAAACTCTTTACAGAACTTACAAGGACAATTCTTAACTTCTTATGAAATCACACACACACACACACACACACACACACACACACACAAGAACGCACACACACACAAACACAAACACACAAACTAAAAACCTAGGTTCAGAGCTATAGCAATAAAAGCAATATGATATTAGCCTGAAAAAAGACCCGAGACAACCAGCCACCTTCCTGGTGAGAGCACAGGGGTCCACCCAGCCCGAGAGGTTTCTGCCTCAGCTCCAGCAGGAGCCACCTTGGTTCCAGGACTCCTCGGAGGGCAGGATGCACGGGTGAGGGTGTGGAATACAGAGGCCAGAAGTTTCTGGGACAGGCAAGAGCCACAGAGCTTCTGAGGCGGTGCCATCTTTGGCTCCAGACAACCGGCCACCTTCCTGGCCAAAGCAACACAGCTTCTGGGAAAGATCCTGTTTTGGGCCTTCATCTTCAGACAGGAGGAGGTCCAAACACCCGAAAACTGTGCACCTTCCCTGAAAGAGGAGAGCTTGCCTGCAGAGACTGCTCTGACCACTGAAACTCAGAGGAGAGAGCTAGTCTCCCACGTCTGCTGATAGAGGGTAACAAAATCAACAGAGGAACAATCTCTTAACAAAGACAACTATAACAACTAACTCCAGAGATTGCCAGATGGCGAAAGGTAAACTTAAGAATCCTACTAACAGGAACCAAGACCACTCACCATCATCAGAACCCAGCACTCCCACTTCGCCCAGTCCAGGGCATCCTAACACACCTGAAAAGGTAGACCCGGATTTAAAAGCATTTCTCATGATGATGGTAGAACACATAAAGAAGGAATTTAATAACTCACTTAAAGAAATACAGGAGAACACTGCTAAAGAGTTACAAGTCCTTAAAGAAAAACAGGAAAACACAACCAAACAGGTAGAAGTCCTTATAGAAAAACAAGAAAACACATCCAAACAGGTAATGGAAATAAACAAAATCATACTAGACCTAAAAAGGGAAGTAGACAGAATAAAGAAAACCCAAAGTGAGGCAAGGCTGGAGATAGAAACCCTAGGAAAGAAATCTGGAATCATAGATGCCAGCATCAGCAACAGAATACAAGAGATGGAAGAGAGAATCTCAGGTGCAGAAGATTCCATAGAGAACATCGGCACAACAATCAAAGAAAATGGAAAATGCAAAAAGATCCTAACTCAAAACATCCAAGAAATCCAGGACACAATGAGAAGACCAAACCTACGGATAATAGGAGTGGATGAGAATGAAGATTTTCAACTCAAAGGACCAGCAAACATCTTCAACAAAATTATTGAAGAAAACTTCCCAAATCTAAAGAAAGAGATGCCCATGAACATACAAGAAGCCTACAGAACTCCAAATAGACTGGACCTGAAAAGAAATTCCTCCTGACACATAATAATCAAAACATCAAATGCACTAAATAAAATTGAATACTAAAAGCAGTAAGGGAAAAAGGTCAAGTAACATATAAAGGCAAGCCTATCAGAATTACACCAAATTTTTCACCAGAGACTATGAAAGCCAGAAGAGCCTGGACAGATGTTATACAGACACTAAGAGAACACAATTTCCAGCCCAGGCTATTATATCCAGCCAAACTCTCAATTACCATAGATGGAGAAACCAAAGTATTCCACTACAAAACTAAATTCACCCATTATCTCTCCATGAATCCAGCCCTTCAAAGGATAATAACAGAAAAAAAAAAAAACAATACAAGGACAGGAACCACGCCCTAGAAAATACAAGAAGATAATCCCTCAACAAAACTAAAAGAAGACAGCCACAAGAACAGAATGCAAACTTTAACAACAAAAATTACAGGAAGCAACAATTACTTTTCCTTAATATCTCTTAATATCAATGGACTCAACTCCCCAATAAAAAGACATAGACTAACAAACTGGCTACACAAACAAGACCCAACATTTTTCCTGCTTACATGAAACTCATCTCAGAGAAAAAGATAGACACTACCTCAGAATGAAAGGCTGGAAAACAATTTTCCAAGCAAATGGTATGAAGAAACAAGCTGGAGTAGCCATCCTAATATCTAACAAAATCGACTTCCAACCCAAAATAATCAAAAAAGACAAGGAGGGTCACTTCATACTCAGCAAAGGTAAAATCCTCCAAGAGGAACTCTCAATTCTGAATATCTATGCTCCAAATACAAGGGCAGCCACATTCATTAAAGAAACTTTGGTAAAGCTCAAAGCACACATTGCACCTCACACAATAATAGTGGGAGACTTCAAAACACCACTTTCACCAATGGACAGATCATGGAAACAGAAACTAAACAGGGACACAGTGAAACTAACAGAAGTGATGAAACAAATGGACTTAACAGATATCTACAGAACATTTTATCCTAAAACAAAAGGATATACCTTCTTCTCAGCACCTCATGGTACCTTCTCTAAAATTGAACACATAATTGGTCACAAAACAAGCCTCAACATATACAAAAATATTGAAATTGTCCCATGCATCCTATCAGATCACCATGGAATAAGGCTGATCTTCAATAACAAAATAATAGAAATCCAACATTCACGTGGAAACTGAACAACACTCTTCTCAATGATACCTTGGTCAAGGAAGGAATAAAGAAAGAAATTAAGGACTGTTTGGAGTTTAATGAAAATGAAGCCACAACATTCCCAAACTTATGGGACACAATGAAAGCTTTCCTAAGAGGAAAACTCATAGCTCTGAGTGCCTCCAAAAAGAATCTAGAGAGAGCACACATTAGCAGCTTGACAACACACCTAAAAGGTCTAGAAGAAAAGGAAGCAAATTCACCCAAGAGGAGTGGAAGGCAGGAAATAATCAAACTCAGGGGTGAAATCAACCAAGTGGAAACAAGAAGAAGTATTCAAACCAAAAAACAATCAAGGAGCTGGTTCTTTGAGAAAATCAACAAGATAGATAAACCCTTAGCCAGACTCACTAGAGGGCACAGGGAAAGCATCCTAATTAACAAAATCAGAAATGAAAAGGGAGACATAACAACAGATCCTGAAGAAATCCAAAACACCATCAGATCCTTCTACAAAAGGCTATACTCAACAAAACTGGAAAACCTGGATGAAATGGACAAGTTGCTAGACAGATACCAGGTACCAAAGCTAAATCAAGATCAGGTTAATGATCTCAACAGTCCTATATCCCCTAAAGAAATAGAAGCAGTCATTAATAGCCTCCCAGCCAAAAAAAGCCCAGGACCAGACAGGTTTAGTGCAGAGTTCTATCAGACCTTCAAAGAAGACCTAATTCTGGTTCTTCACAAACTATTCCACAAAATAGAAACGAAAGGTACTCTACCCAACTTATTCTATGAAGCCACAATTACTCTGATACCTAATCCACAAAAAGACCCAACAAAGATAGAGAACTTAAGACCAATTTCCCTTATTAATATCGATGCAAAAATCCTCAATAAAGTTCTTGCTAAACGAATCCAAGAACACATCAAAACAATCATCCATCCTGACCAAGTAGGTTTCATCCCAGGGATGCAGGGATGGTTCAATATACGGAAATCCATCAATGTAATCCAGTATATAAACAAACTCAAAGACAAAAACCACATGATCATCTCATTAGATGCTGAGAAAGCATTTGACAAAATCCAACACCCATTCATGATAAAAGTCTTGGAAAGATCAGGAATTCAAGGCCCATACCTAAACATGATAAAAGCAATCTGCAGCAAACCAATAGCCAACATCAAAGTAAATGGTGAGAAGCTGGAAGCAATCCCACTAAAATCAGGGACTAGACAAGGCTGTTCACTCTTGCCCTACCTATTCAACATTGTACTTGAAGTCCTAGCCAGAGAAATTAGACAACAAAAGGAGATCAAGGCGATACAAATTGGAAAGGAAGAAGTTAAAATATCACTTTTTGCAGATGATATGATAGTATATATAAGTGACCCTAAAAATTCCACCAGAGAACTCCTAAGCCTGATAAACAGCTTCAATGAAGTAGCTGGATATAAAATTAACTCAAACAAGTCAATGGCCTTTCTGTACACAAAGGATAAACAGGCTGAGAAAGAAATTAGGGAAACAACACCCTTCTCAAAAGTCACAAATAATGTAAAATACCTTGGCGTGACTCTAACTAAGGAAGTGAAAGATCTGTATGATAAGAACTTCAAGTCTCTAAAGAAAGAAATTAAAGAAGATCTCAGAAGATGGAAAGATCTCCCATGCTCATGGATTGGCAGGATCAACATTGTAAAAATGGCTATCTTGCCAAAAGCAATCTACAGATTCAATGCAATCCCCATCAAAATTCCAACTCAATTCTTCATCAAATTAGAAAGGGCAATCAGCAGATTCATCTGAACCTCTGGTGGAATCACCATGCCAGACCTAAAACTGTACTACAGAGCAAATGTGATCAAAATTGCATGGTACTGGTATAGTGACAGACAAGTAGACCAATGGAACAGAATTGAAGACCCAGCGATGAATCCACACACCTATGGTCACTTAATCTTTGATAAGGGAGCTAAAACCATCCAGTGGGAAAAAAAACAGCATTTTCAACAAATGGTTCTGGCAAAACTGGCGATTATCTTGTAGAAGAATGCGAATTGATCCATACTTATCTCCTTGTACTAAGGTCAAATCTAAGTTGATTAAGGAACTCCACATAAAACCAGAGACACTGAGACTTATAGAGGAGAAAGTAGGAAAAAGCCTAGAAGATATGGGTACAGGGGAAAAATTCCTGAATAGAACAGCAATGTCTTGTGCTGTAAGATCAAGAATTGATAAATGGGACCTCATAAAATTGCAAAGCTTCTGCAAAGCAAAAGACACTGTCAATAAGACAAAAAGGATCTTTACCTATCCCAAATCGGATAGGGGACTAATATCCAATATATATAAAGAACTCAAGAAGGTGGACTCCAGAAAATCAAATAACCCCATTAAAAATGGGGCTCAGAGCTGAACAAAGAATTCTCACCTGAGGAATACCGAATGGCAGAGAAGCACCTGAAAAAATGTTCAACATCCTTAATCATCAGGGAAATGCAAATCAAAACAACACTGAGATTCCACTTCACTCCAGTCGGAATGGCTAATATCAAAAACTCAGGTGACAGCAGATGCTGGCGAGAATGTGGAGAATGGGGAACACTCCTCCATTGTTGGTGGGATTGCAAGATTGTACAACCACTCTGGAAATCAGTCTGGCGGTTCCTCAGAAAATTGAACATAGTACTACTGGAGGATCCCCCAATACCACTCCTGGGCATATATCCAGAAGATGTCCCAACCGGTAAGAAGAACACATGCTCCACTATGTTCATAGCAGCCTTATTTATAATAGCCAGAAGCTGGAATGAACCCAGATGCCCCTGAACAGAGGAATGGATACAGAAAATGTGGTACATTTACACAATGGAATACTACTCAGCTATTAAAAAAATGAATTTATGAAATTCCTAGGCAAATGGATGGACCTGGAGGGTATCATCCTGAGTGAAGTAACCCAATCACAAAGGAACTCGCACAATATGTACTCACTGATAAGTGGATATTAGCCCAGAAACTTAGGATACACAAGATATAAGATACAACTTGCCAAACGCATGAAATTCAAGAAGAATGAAGACCAAAGTGTGGACACTTTACCCTTTCTTAGAAATGGGAACAAAACACCCATGGAAGGAGTTACAGAGACAAAATTTGGAGCTGTGATGAAAGGATGGACCCACATGCAGGGATCCATCCCATAATCAGCTTCCAAATGCTGACACCATTGCATACACTAGCAAGATTTTGCTGAAAGGACCCAGATATAGCTCTCTCTTGTGAGACTATGCCGGGGCCTAGCAAACACAGAAGTGGATGATCACAGTCAGCTATTGGATGGGTCACACGGCCCCCAGTGGAGGAGCTAGAGAAAGTACCCAAGGAGCTGGGAGGATCTGCAACCCTATAGGTGGAACAACAATATGAACTAACCAGTACCCAGGAGCTCTTGTCTTTAGCTGTATATGTATCAAAAGATGGCCTAGTCGGCCATCACTGCAAAGAGAGGCCCGTTGGACTTGCAAACTTTATATGCCCCAGTACAGGGGAACGCCAGGGCCAAAAAGGGGGAGTGGGTGGGTAGGGGATTGGGGAGGTGGGTATGGGGGACCTTTGGGATAGCATTGAAAATATAAACGAGGAAAATACCTAATTAAAAAAAAAGACCCATTAATCAATAGAATCAATTTGAAGACCCAGACATAAATCTATATACCTATGGACTACTGAGCATTGTTGAAGAAGCCATCAATAAACGCTAGAGACCCCTTTGTCTTGCAAACTTTATATACCTCAGTACAGGGGGATGTCAGGGCCAAAAAGTGGGGTAGGTGGGTACCGGACTTGGGGGGGGGGGCGGGCTATAGGGGACTTTTGGGATAGCATTTGACATGTAAATTTGAAATGTAAATCAAGTGGTCTAGTCCACTAAATCTCATAATATTCCTTTGATTATTAAATGAAATTAATTAGAAATAATTGTAATGCCACAATTTCCAATGTAGACTATGCCAAATGTTGATGACATGCTTATAATGTTAGCACTGAGAAAGCTTGGGCAAAAGAACTAAAGATTCAAAACCAGCTTAGCTATATAGTAAGTTCCAGGCATGTCTGAGATACATAGTAAGACCTTGCCTCAAAAAAATAATCATCATAATATTTATAATTAATTAGTTTTTAATTAAGTCTGTTGGTCTTGACTGTCCCTTGAATGCTACTAAATTCCTTATGGTTAGAGGTTGATTGTTTTCTTTAGCCAAATCTATGTTTTTGTTTTGTTTATTTTTGTTTGTTTATTTGTTTGTTTGTGGGTTTTTGTTTTTTGGTTTTTTGGGGTTTTTTTGTTTTTTGTTTTTTGTTTTTTCTTTTTTTAAGACAGGGTTTCTTTGTGTAGCCCTGGCTGTCCTGGAACTCACTCAGTAGACCAGGCTGGCCTCAAACTCAGAAATTCACTGCCTCTGCCTCCTAAGTGCTGGGATTAAAGGTATGTGCCACCATGCCCAGCTTTTTTGTTTGTTTGGGTTTTTGTTTCTTTGTTTGTTTGTTTTGTTTTTGGGTTATTGTTTTTTTGCTTATGTAGTTTCTTGTACAAAGCATTCTGAATTTCTTATGATATAGGGAGCTTTTTATTTTAATGTTTATAAAGAATCAGCAGCTCTGAGCCCATTGTACATAGTCATTAACAACACTTCAGTGTTCTACATTATTTATATGAATCACCTCTTTAATGCTCTCTACCTAATGAGGTACTGTGGTTACTACCCTGGTGTTGCCATGGAGCCACTCTGCACTCTGATGCTCATTACTTGCTGAGGTCACACTGTGAGGAAATAAGGGCTGACCTGGGAATCACACTCAGCCCATTGGACTCCAGAGTCCCCCCTCCTCACATCCTGTTCTCTATCTATAATAATAATTTCTGCATAGTCAGCCACCCCACAAGGGCAACCAACCTGTACAAGTGGCTTGAATATGATTAACTGCCTGCAAGTGAGTCATTCTTCTTTCTCATTTCTACACTGGTGAAAAAGTAGATTAAAGCAAGGCGTCCTATCTGGCCATCATGCTTCCTTTATTTAGTTTCTATTTCTATCAGAGTGAATGGTCTTTTCTACCATTGGCCTGTACTACTGCATGTATCATATTTATCTCTGAATGGCCAGGACAGGGAGCAATTCCTACAGACCACACTATCACAAACAATTGTTAAATGAGATATATTAAAGATATTATGCTTAAAATTATAGAGTGGAAGATTTAAATTTACACCCCTCCCCAACGCAGCATAGTTTAATATATATTCTAAATACAAAAATCTCTACTCTGTGAGAAATAATTTAACCTGATCTAACTTTACATTCCCTAGTCTACATATTTTCATCCTTTTTTAGCATTTATGTAACAATAAGTGCTATTTTATTTCCATGTTGAATTAATTTTAAAATTCACAATTATTCATTAATTGATGATCCAGTCATTGTATTTAAAGCTTAAAATTTATAATGAAATTAAAAAGTAATATGTAGTTTTAATTTTAATTCTACCTTCCACACATGGGAGATATATTCTTAGATAGAATCATACTCGAATAAGCAAAGTGATGAGCTTGTCAAACTAAATTCTCTCCATAGAATTTGTGCCAATTTGTACAATTACAGTGTGGGGACCCAAATTGGAAGATCATGGTCAGCTTCTTTTATCATGTGAGGAGACTTTGCCTCACAACTTTCCAGAATACCCCCGGGGCAACCGGACGTGTTAACAACAGCAAACACTGTGAAATTTGTGCTTTTTTTCTGCTACAAAAATTGAAGCCAAAAACACAAATGAGTCTGGATGCATGAAAATGCTTTCCATTTCAACGGCCTAAGGTAGCCTCCTGCAGATGCAAAAACAAACTTTTTTTGTATTCCTAAAGGCAATCATCCCTTCTTGAAATAACATACACAGAAGCACTTCAAACTTCAAGTATCCACTATTGATAACCAGGGCTATTATTGACAGTGAGACAATGATGTTTAAGAAATGTCTGAACAATTAAAACTTTCAGTAATTAAACTCTAATTGTGGAAGTTTTCTCAGCAGTTGTCCTTATTTCACACGTTTCACAAACTTCTCAGTCAGTGTAACAGATTTTGAACACTGTCTTGAATTTGGGGAAACATATCCTGGTCTGATATCCACATGGCATTCCCAAGGACATGGACTTTGCTAACAGCATAACTGGTGACTTACTTTATAATAAAATACCACTATCTAAAACTTTTAAATAGCTTTCCAGTTTAAAATTATACAACCCATCTCCAGTGTCCAATATAATTTAAAATATTTATGTTAGCTGGACAGTGAGGACACACGCCTTTAATCCCAGCACATGGGAGGCAGAGGCAGGCAGATTTCTGAGTTTGAGGTCAGCCTGGTCTACAGAGTGAATTCCAGGACATCCAGGACTACATATTGAAACCCTGTCTCAGAAAACCAAAAAAAAATTATGTTATATATAACATAAACATAATATTAATGCATACACATGTACATGTATACATACACATTATATTATGTATATAAAGTATATATTATATATAATTGTGTTATGTATATATACATATACACATACATATGCACATACACATATACATATAAAGATGGCTAGGTCAGCAACATGTTTGTTATAAAAGCACGAGGGCTTGAGTTTATGTCCCTCACTGAACATGGTAGCTGATGTCGTAGCTGTTTGTACTCTTGTGCAACTACAACACGTGAAGAGTGCAGAAGCAAGAGAAGCAAGCAAATCCCTGGAGTTCATTGCCCATTCAGTACAGCTAAATATATTAGCATCACATTTAGTGAAAAACCCTTCCAAAAACAGTACGGAAAGAATGAAAGAACACATCTGACATCAAATCTGGGGTCTACGCTCATACATGTTCATACATACCTACACACAAATGCATTCTCCCACTTAAATACATACCTATACCACACATGCACACAGACATTTTAGGAATACATTCATTTTTCTCTTATCTTGCAGATTTTAGATATAACACATATATAATTGTTTTAATTAGAAATTTGGTTTAAAAAAATCTTTCTTTTTTCTCCAGAAATTCTTACTTTCCAATAATTCTGTCTTACCACACTCTTTAGAACTCTATTTGGGTGATGTCTGTCAAATGTACTTTAATTGTTATTTATGAAATATCCTTTTTCTCACTTTCACTTAAAGTATATAAAACACAAGTGTAGTAGTGTTACATGTGAAATTGTCTCAATGATTTCCCATGTGTTATAATAATTATGAGAAGTTGTCAATCTTTCTCTAAATTAATAAGTACATATTAATGCTTTATTATATTTTAATAATTATAAAGTTTTCAATACTTTTCTAAATTAATATGCACACACATAAATGCTTTATTATAGTTCACAATGCTAAGTTCTAAATGTGACTGTGTGTTCTTTCTATCCGAAATCCTCCAACCTATAACCAAATAGGACTTTTCCGGACTGAAATCCTCCTTGTATTTTATAGGGTGTATCCTTTTCATGTTATCACAGAGAAACTAGTCTGAGAACAAAATGAGGATACAAGAAAAAGGAAGTTGGCTGAATATTACTAAGAAACACAATACAAAGGCTGCTGCAATTATCTGGAAGCCTGTGAGTTGCGTAACTCTGTAAATCCACGTTATGCTTGGACATGGGAATAAGCAGAAGCATCCTATCAATTGCACATTATCGTGTGCAGCTCAGGGATGCTGACTCATGTTATCCTGCCACCCGTTCTTATCATGTCTGTAGCTGCAAGTGCATGCTCCCCCAAGCATTTTCACTGAAAAGGATGCAGGAATCAGCAAACCAGCATGTCAGTGGGTTTCACAGTAAGCATCTGTTTATCTGGAACTCTCAAATCACCGACTGTTTTTTGTTTTTTGTTTTACTTTAATCCAGATTGTGGTATAGTTTACACTTGAGGAGTAAATGTAATTGTAGGCTAGGAGCCATTCAAAGGGTTCGGAGGATGAGGCAATCACTTAAAATTGATATAGATTGTGTTTTACATTATAGTATGAGGCAGGTATATGGTGCTTCAAAACACTCTCAGACTTCTGATTGACAGGAACAGTAAGGCTAGAATTTTATCAGACTTCGTATGTCCCTTTTCCCTGAGTGGGGAAAACACACCCAATACCATGAATCAGGAGCCATCTTCATGTACCCTTATGTATCAGTTTGTAATGTCAGGTAACAAGAGATGACAAACTAAGTAGATTGTTATTTATTTTGTGAACTGGGGGATTTAACCCAGGACACCATATATACTAGCAAAGTCTTCTGCCAAGAAATTATCTCATAAGCACTGCAAACATAACCATTTAAAACAACATACTCATTATGTCTAAGCTATTGTTCAATCACCAATCACTCATTAGTGACTGAAGTAAGACAATTGCTGGGACTTTGTTTCTGGATGAAGGGATGAGCAAGGAAGGCTGTTTCTATTTTTTATGTTACTATGTTAGGATGATCCCAGGTTTTCAGTTTTGAACTTCATAGTTATTAATTCTATGATAGTCAGCAACAGGCAGAGTCTTTTCCCTCAAGAATGGATTCAACTCATGAGGTAAGTCCCACTCAAATTAATCCTACTTTATTTCTGCCATAAGTTAAAAATTTGGTTTCTTAATATTATTTTTAGAATATATACCTTCTCCTCTTAAGTGACATAGGTTCAGTTCCTTCTAGCCACAATGGGAAGAGAGGATTTCCTGGAGTCATTTGCAAGACTCAATAAAAAATTTCAAAGATCCCTTTACAACCTCTCATCAAGCAGTAGATGCTTATTTCACTGGGAGAGAAATAACTTATTAGTATGTACTTACTATGTAGCCCTGGCTAGTCTAAAACCTTCTATGTAGACCAGGTTGGCCTCAGACATATGGAGATATACCTAATCCTGCCTTCCATGTGCTGAGATTAAATCATGTGCCACCAGGCCCAGCTAAATATTTTCATTTATAACTTTGAAATGTATTTTATTATTATAAAAGTACAATAACTGTTCAATCCCTAGAACTAGATGGCCAGGCTGAACAGGACAACAGATAGGACATATTCACCTTTTTTCCCAACTCCAGCCCCCCTGGCTCATCCTCAGCTATGTATCAGACCACCTTCTGTGGTCTCTGCTCCTTCTCTGTCCCCATCCCCAGGGAACTGTACAGATATTACCACATACTACTTTTCTTCCCACTGTGGACCCCTTCATCTCTTCTAACATCTAGCACATCCAAACTCTTAAATGTCAGCCCACAATGCCTCAAAAAAAAAAAAAAGATTCTATATCAGGCCAACTATCAGAAGCATTCTCTTCTAGGCATTTCCTATGAAACAGACAGGACAACATATATCAACTAAGCCTTAGAGATTGCTCAGTCCATTTCTTTTTATAGACTCCAGGACAAACAGCATCTTAAAAGCTCTAGAACAATAAGAAATTATATCAAAAAGGAGAGTAGATGGCAAGAGATTATCAAACTCAAACAGATAAAATTAATAAAATAAATACAACAACACAATACAAACAAGTAATGAAATAAAGAGTTGGTGCCTTGAGAAAGTCAATAATATTGACAAACCTTTATCCAAATGACCTGAAATGTGGAGAACGAGGATCCAAATTAACAAAACTAGCTAAGAAAGATGTAAATGGTGTATGCAATGTTGTCATTGTTTGGAGGCTAATTATGGGATGGATCCCTGGATATGGCAGTCTCTAGATGGTCCATCCTTTTGTCTCCACTCCAAACTTTGTCTCTGTAACTCCTTCCATGGGTGATTGTTTCCAATTCTAAGAAGGGGCAAAGTGTCCACAGTTTGGTCTTCGCTCTTCTTCAGTTTAATGTGTTTTGCAAATTGTAGCTTATATCTCGGGTATACTAAGTTTCTGGGCTAATATCCACTTATCAGTGAGTACATATCATTTGAGTTCTTTTGTGTTTGTGTTACCTCACTCAGGATGATGCCCAGGTCCAGGTCCAACCATTTGCCTAGGAATTTCATAAATTCATTCCTTTTAATAGCTGAGTAGTACTCCATTGTGTAAATGTTCCACATTTTTTGTATCCATTCCTCTGTTGAGGGGCATCTGGGTTCTTTCCAGCTTCTGGCTATTATAAATAAGGCAGCTATGAACATAGTGGAGCATGTGTTTTTCTTACCAGTTGGGACATCTTCTGAATATATGCCCAGGAGAGGTATTGAGGGATCCTCCAGTAGTACTATGTCCAATTTTCTGAGGAACCACCAGACTGATTTCCAGAGTGGTTGTACAAGCTTGCAATCCCACCAACAATGGAGGAGTGTTCCTCTTTCTCCACATCCTCGCCAACGTCTGCTGTCACGTGAGAGGACCCTGATCTAGCTGTCTCTTGTGAGACTAGGCCGGGGCCTAGCAAACACATAAGTGGATGCTCACATTCAGCTATTGGATGGATCACAGGGCCCCCAATGGAGGAAATAGAGAAATTATCCAAGGAGCTAAAGAGATCTGCAACCCTGTAGGTGCAACATTATGAACTAACCAGTACCCCGGAGCTCTTGACTCTATCTGCATATGTATCAAAAGATGGCCTAGTTGGCCATCACTGGAAAGAGAGGCCCATTGTACTTGCAAACTTTATATGCCCCAGTACAGGGGAATGCCAGGGCCAAAAAGTGGGAATGGGTGGTTAGGGGAGTGGGGTGGAGGGTATGGGGGACTTTTGGGATAGCATTGGAAATGTAATTGAGGAAAATACATAACAAAAAATATTTTTAAAAAAGGTATAAATGGTGATTGATACCCAGAAAATCTAGAGAATGACAAGGGCACACTTTAAAAACCTATAATCCACCAAACTGAAAAACCTAAACTAAATGGATAATTTTCTAGATAGGTTTCACTTAAGAAACTTAAAATCCAATAAGCATGTTCATTTTGGCTTTAATTTATTACCAAAACTGGAAAAAAGTATTGTTGTCCCTCAACAGAAGAATGGATAATGAAAGTTTGTAATTTTGGCAAATGCTTTCTCAACATCTAATGCAATGTTCATTTGGGTTTTTTTCTTTGAGTTTGTATATATAGTGGATTACATTGATGGATTTTCATATATTGAACCATCCCTGCATTCCTGGGATCAAGCCTACTCGATCATGAGGGATGATCATTTTGATGTGTTCCTAAATTCTTTCTTTG
Source organism: Mus musculus (assembly GCF_000001635.26). Taxonomy (NCBI): domain Eukaryota; kingdom Metazoa; phylum Chordata; class Mammalia; order Rodentia; family Muridae; genus Mus; species Mus musculus. The sequence goes on along the minus strand of NC_000078.6, from coordinate 95,934,377 downwards.
TTGAGTCTTTGTGTGGTTTAGGTATATGCATAATAGTGGCTTCATAGAATGATTTGGGTAGTGTTCCTTCTGCTTGTATTTTGTGGAATAGTTTGAAGAGTATTGGTATTAAGTCTTCTTTGAAGATCAGACATCAGTGGGAGGAGAGGCCCTCGGTCCTGGAAAGGCTCAATTCTCAAGTGTAAGGAAATGCCAGGACAGGGAAGCAGGAGTGGGTGGATGAATGTTTGAGCACCCTCATAGAAGCAGGAGGAAGGAGGTTGGTATAGGTGGTTTCCACAAGGGAAATCTGGAAAGGGAATAATATTTGAAATATAAATAAATAAAATATCCAATTTTAAAATAAAAGAAAATGTGATGCATTTATACAATGGAATTGTTCAGATGATGAAAAAACTAAACAAAGAAACCAACAAAAATTATATCATGAAAATTTCAGGTAAATAGATGGAACTAGGAAATAAAAATTCCTGAGTAGGTAACCCAGACGCTGAAAGACAAATATGGTATATATTCTTTTATAAGTGTATTTACCCATTAAGTAAATGGAAACTAAGCTACAGTCTGTAGACCCAGAGGGGTTAATTGAATAGAATAGGTCTATGGGGGACAGACACATGGATCTCCCTAGGAAGAGAAAAATAGAATTTATTTTACAAGTGGAATGAGGGTGAGTTAGGATGTGAGCAGGAGGAATGAGGTAGGGGAAGATCGGATTAAAGGAGAGAGTTCATGGAGATGTGTCTGGAATTGGGGGCCATTCGGGGAGTATGTGGAAACCTAATGCAGTGAGAACATCTTGTAATCTGTGAAGAGGATGCTGATGAGGATGCCTAGTAATGGAGGAGGCATTTTGTAGCCAGGCAAGTTTTCCAGTTGAAGGAATGTTCTCTATTCAGTTGAGTAATTGTACAAGGAAGTACCATGGAAAAGCCCAAACAAACCAGGCTGGTGTTAAGATAATGGATTGATCTCCACAAAATGACAGCAGAATCACAAAACCTAAGGCAGCATCTGCACAACTCATTAAACATGAAGAAGTCAAGCTGGTGCCTATATGGAACCTTCCTCCCAATTTCCTTGTCTCTTTGGTGCAGGTAGGTATCCTGCTGGATGTCCAATGAGAAACACTGATATGAACTCACTCACGAAACATTTGACCTAGAATTTGTGCTGCCTGCAAAATATGTTAGGACAATGATGACATGAAACTTTTAGAAGTAACCAACAAATATTTAATTTGACTTAAGGTCCATTCCATGAGATGAAATCCATACCAGACACTGCTTAGGTAACTAAGAACCAGAGAAAAAAGTAAAACCAAACAGGCATGGTCTTTAAAAAAACAATAAATGACTCCTTATAATATCCTGCTATGCTCATGGATCAATGTTTATTTAGTCATCATCAGAGAGCCACCCTACCACCTGCCCTCAGGTTCATGACATAATGACTCTGAGACTGAATTTTTTATGAATAAATTCCTAGCCAAAATCTTTGGCTCCTTCCCACTAGCTTGTAACTCATTTACCCTGCTTATTCTATTTTAAGTCCTGCCACAATGTTAGTTTCCTCACCTCGGGTTCATTGTACTGTTTCCATCAGCGATCAGGTTGAATCTCCTCCCATGACTGCCTCTATCCCAGAATCCTCCCTCTCTGCCAGAATTCCCACATCCTCTTTCCTGCGTAAGATAATAAATAGGCCAATAGCTTTTTATTAATGGGTAATGTTCCCACACAGAACACAGGAGATTATCCCTATATCTTCCCTGTTTAGTTGAATAAAAGGGTATTTATTTTACATCAATAAACTATATACAGTAAGAATAATTATGAAAACTATCAGGTGAGAATTCCATTCACAATGTCCAGTCCATACGGATCTGGCAACATTAGAGAAAGTACTCTACTATCTAACCTATTTTGGTATGTTCAGAGTTTTGTATCTAAATGAATGTCTATCATAACTTGCATTACCATCCTAAAGCATCTTCTTAGACTTTAAACCAGTTTCTTAAATACTACGCAAGTTAAACATATATGGAAAACTAACTATCTAGTCTGCAACCCCATCAGAGACCTGAGAAGGAATAAATATTACCTGAGTATGCAAGAAGTACAGGTAAGTAGCTTCTAAAACTACAGATGTGAGAGAGAAAGCTAGCTTCCTAGACAGTCTGCCAACATCATTGTGTTATTGGAGCATTTTCTTCAGCCTTCTGCCCCAGAATATCTGACAGACTATTTTGGAAAGCAGGCAATATGAATGACTGCTTGCCCTGTCTTGAAAAAGCTTAAAAGTCAACTTCCTTTTGCCATGTTCCCTTTTTTCCAATTTGGACAGCATATTTAAGCAGTTGAATCAAAGGTAGTTTCTTATCCCTTGGCTAGCTTGTCACATATGAACTGAACACCATAAAGAAGTTCTTTGATGTTCATCATTTTCTTTGAAGTGGAAGAGGGTGCTATCAAGGACAGACCTGTCTTTTGTCAAAAAAAATGGCCTTTTATAATAAAACATCTTTAAGTTGCATTTTCTTTAGATCTCTGAGTTTGGGAAGACCATCTATCTATCTATAATATATCTGGATTGTTTGTCTCTAGCTATCTCTTATCTGCCTTGGAAAACATATTTCTGTAATAAATTAGACTTGAATCAAACAGCAATGTAAGTTTGATTAACTATTAACTCACATTTCTAAATTATTCTAAACAGTTTTTAATAGCAACTTTCAAAAGGACTACAAACTAACAACATATTTTAAAGAATTACCTCATATACTCCTGCTTCCTGGCCCTGGCATTCCCCTGTATTGGGGCATATAATCTTTGCAAGACCAAGGGCCTCTCTTCCCAATGATGGCTGATTAGGTCATCTTCTGCTACATATACAGCTAGAGACACACGAGCTCAGGGGGCACTGGTTAGTTCATATTGTTGTTCCTCCTATAAAGTTACAGACCCCTTCAGCTCCTTGGGTACTTCCTCTAGCTCCTCCATTGGGGCCATGTGTTCCATCCAATAGCTGACTGTGAGCATCCACTTCTGTATTTGCCAGGCACTGGCATAGCCTCACAAGAGACAGCTATATCAGGGTCAAAATCTTTCTGGTGTATGCAATAGTGTCTGCATTTGGTGGTTGATTATGGTATGGATCCCCGGATGGGGCAGTCTCTGCATGGTCCTTCGTTCTGTCTCAGCTCCAGCAGGAGTGGGTAGGTTGGGGAGCAGGGCAGGGAGAGGGTATAAGAGACTTTCGGGATAGCATTTGAATTGTAAATGAAGAAAATATCTAATTAAAAAAAGAAATAAAAAAGAATTACCTCATTCAACATCTTAAAGCCAGTTGATACATAGTATGTTTTAATGTAATATTACCTTAGTTTTGTATCAATATACAAAGATCTATACTAATGTAAGATTTTTGTCTAGTAGATTTTCTATAGTTTAAGAGTAGATTCAATAATCTGACATTTATTTGTATTATTCTTATATTATTATTCCTATATCCCTGGTTTTATTTTTTCATCCCTTCTGCCTTTGTTCTTTTAACATGGATATAAGAGAAAGAATGGAGGAAAGGAAAAGAAAAAGAATTCCCTGAGTCTTACTTCCTGTATTTTGTTACCTTACTGACCAAGCCATTAACAATTTGTAACCAACCCCCACTTAATAACAACAAACCCATTGAACAACCTAAAAACAATCCGTACCCCTTTGGGAATGCGGGTATCATTCTCTTAAAGTTGTTTCCTTTGACTTGAGCATCATTTGTCTTTTGCACCCCCCTCCTCAAACTGATATACTGGTCAGTCTTAAGAATGCTAGTGGTAGCATTCGCTGTCCAGTCACTGTATACTGAGGAACTTCAGGGCTTATCTGAATTCTGAACTGGAGTAGTCTGTGATGTTGGATTGCATAGCTTGCCAGTTTAAAATTGTCCTGGATGTAGGATTTAAGGAAACTGCATTGAGACAGTCTGAGGTAGGCTCAGGCAGGATGCTGGAATAAATATGTTTCAATGTCTGAGCATCCCTGGTGGGGGGGGTGAATCTTGTCAAGTCTATATTGACTTCATTGGCATCTGTATATAAAGTCTCACAGATAATATACATTTCTGCAATAACATATGTATGGAATGCACAGTGTGCACAACTTAGTTAAAGATGATTCTGTGCTCTCTGATCATGTAGGTAACGGGTTTGTCTTTCTTTATAAGTTAGTTTGGATTATATAGCCAAACTGTATTATAAATTTTACCTATGCTATTTGACAGGATGACATGGTAAGTCTTGGGGATTCTGTAGCTAGCAAGATTTATTGGCGATGTATACCTGAAGTTCTAGCTGGGGACATCTTCATGTCCCAGTCAGTCTCACAGCTGTTCTGACAGAGGGATCAACAATTTATGTTACCCATTTTGTTCTTCTTGATTTCTTTTTTCATAGGTGCAGCCTAAATCTTCAGGAGGTCTTCTCCGTCAAATTAGATTTTTATCAACTTGGATGGAATCAATAGTCTTTTTGATCCTGGTTGAAACAAAGCCAAAATATATTCCCCAATGTAATATATTTTCTGTCTTCAATTCTGAAGTTATCACATATTTAGGCTGATCTAATTAATAGATCATTTCTAAAATCCAGTTTATTTTAGCAGCTGTGTGATTATCTGTATGATTGACATTTTAAACCTTTAAAGTCAATAAAGCATTATTTAATCTTTCAGGGAGATCTCATATCCCCCTTCTGTTCTATGAGCATTTCCTTTAAAGCTCTCTTAGATATCTGTACAATTCCTTATCTTTTAACTCTAAATATTTCATCTTTACCAGTTGCCATTTTAATTCCTCAAGACTTTATGGATTTTTTCTCATCTAGAAATTCCCTTTTAGCTGTTCCAGATTAAATTTTTTTGAACATTCTTTATTCTGATTTAAAGAATCCTCTAATCTCTGTTCTATGGCTTCCGATCTAGTATTTCATCTTGCATGCCTTTTCTTATTTAAGTTGGTTTTATTCTAATCTTTCTTAAAGAGCACATATAAACTTGTAATCTTCCATGAACATACAATTATTTTTAGGCTGAGAGTCAAAACAAGAGGAGGGAGTGGGTGGGTGGGTGGGTGAAGCACCCTCATAGCAGCAGGATAGGTGGGGCACCCTCATAGAAGCAGGGGGAAGGGGGATGGGATAGGAGACTTCTGGGGGGTGAAATTGGGAAGGGGGATAAAATTTGAAATGTAAATAAATAAAATATCCAATAAAAAACTACATGGGGTTTAAATATCCTCTTTTACAGTAGTGTTTGCCATTTTAATGTAAATGTAAATATATATATCTATATATCTATATATCTATATATCTATATATCTATCTATCTATCTATCTATCTATCTATCTATCTATCTATATATCTATATATCTATATATCTATATATCTATATATCTATATCTATATCTATATATCTATATATCTATATATCTATATATCTATATATATCCCACCGCAGGACTTACTTTCTTATTTTCAAAGGAAATATTTCTTCCTATGATTTTTTTTACACCTAGTTTCTTTACTTTTCTTTTCTTTTCTTTTCTTTTCTCTTTTTTTTTTGTTTGTTTATTTGCTTTCAAACTTAATTCTTTCCCACTTCAGAAGTTCTGGCCTTTTTAGTCCCACAGCAGCTCCAGGAATATCTGCAGGTTCATCTGGCCAGCATGTGTCTGTGGCTGCCCAGTCTAGCCCAATCTTCTAGCAGGCTGCAGGCTCCTGGTTTTGCCCCCTTCAGGGCAGTCCCTTTCTCTGGACAGTTGTAGGCTATTCCCTCGTGCATCTGAACTGGGCCATTCAGCTCTCTCTAGTATGATTTTAGACCTTTCAAAGGACCCATGCTGTGCTTTGGAGAAGCTGCAGTTATTGTGCCCTAGGTCTCCCATCCTAGAGAGACTACAGGGCAGCTCTAACAACCTCCTCTTAAAAGAGCCATGTACCTTCAGCCAGGCTATGGAATTCCTCCCTAATGGGATGATATAACCTTCATCTTGAGGCTCAGGAAATTCTGCAGAAGAGGAGGTTGAAGGAGTATAAGCCAGAGGGCTTGGCCGGCACCAAAAATAAGGTCTCCTAAACACAGCAGGATTGATGAAAAATCTCAGAGACCTGCAGAGTTGATTGGGACTGCACAGGTCTGCACCAGATGGAGTCCTAGAGCAGAATGCATACCCCTATCCTTAGCATAGAAGCCAGCTCTAAATTCTGGCCACTTGCAAAAGAACATTTAGTTTTCTCTAGGGGATTCTTCCTATGGGGACAACCAGCTCTTAAGGGTAGGTTCTTTATCCAGCAGTATATGGCCAACAGAGGAAAAACAAAACCTCAAAGAATTATTTGGGCAAATTTTTGTCTCATAGTGTGTCTGTGTCAAGACCTTCAGCTTTTTGCTTGTTCTGTTTTGCTTGTTTGTTTGTTTGGTTGGTTGTTTTTAACCTTACATGTCCTTTGTACATATATATTAGGGATCCTAGTCTTGTGTGTGTGTGTGTGTGTGTGTGTGTGTGTGTGTGTGTGTGTGTGTGTGTGTGTGTGTGTATTTTCCTCATTTCCATTTCCATTGCTATCCCAAAAGTCCCCCATACCCTCCCCCCTATTCCCCTACCCACCCACTCCCAATTTTTGGCCCTGGAATTCCCCTGTACTGGGACATATAAAGTTTGCAAGTCCAATGGGCATCTCTTTCCAGTGATGGCTGACTAGGCCATCTTTTGCTATACATGCATTTAGAGTCAAGAGCTCCAGAGTATTGGTTAGTTCATAAAGTTGTTCCACCCATAGGGTTGCAGATCCCTTTAGCTCCTTGGGTATTTTCTATAGCTCCTCCATTGGGGGCCCTGTGATCCATCCAATAGCTGACTGTGAGCATCCACTTAGGTTTTTGCTAGGCCCCGGCTGAATCTCACAAGAGACAGCTATATCAGGGTCCTTTCAGCAAAATCTTGCTAGTGTATGCAATGGTGTCAGCGTTTGGAGGCTGATTATGGAATGGATCCCTGGATATGGCAATCTCTAGATGGTCTATCCTTTTGTCTCAGCTCAAAACTTTGTCTCTGTAACTTCTTCAATGGGTGTTTTGTTCCCAATTCTAAGAAGGGGCAAAGTGTCCACACTTTGGTCTTCGTTCTTCTTCAGTTTAATGTGTTTTGCAAATTGTAACTTATATCTTGGGTATTCTAAGTTTCTGGACTAATATCCACTTATCAGTGAGTACATATCATTTGAGTTCTTTTGTGATTGGGTTACCTCACTCAGGATAATGCCCTCCAAGTCCAACCACTTGCCTAGGTATTTCATAAATTCATTCTTTTTAATAGCTGAGTAGTACTCCATTGTGTAAATGTACCACATTTTCTGTATCCATTTCTCTATTGAGGGGCATCTGGGTTCTTTCCAGCTTCTAGCTATTATAAATGAGGCTGCTATGAACATAGTGGAGCATGTTTCTTTCTTACTAGTTGGAAAATCTTCTGGATATATGCCCAGGAGAAGTATTTCAGGATTCTCTGGTAGTATCATGTCCAATTTTCTGAGGAACCGCCAGACTGATTTCCAGAATGGTTGCACAAGCCTGCAATCCCACCAACAATGGAGGAGCTTTCCTCTTTCTTCACATCCTCGCCAGCATCTGCTGTCACCTGAATTCTTGATCTTAGCTATTCTGACTGTTGTGAGATTGAATCTCAGGGTTGTTTTGATTTGCATTTCCCTGATGATTAAGGATGCTGAACATTTTTTTCAGGGTTTTCTCAGCCATTCGGTATTCCTCAGGTGAGAATTCTTTGTTTAGCTCTGAGCACCATTTTTAATGGGGTTATTTGATTTTCTGGAGTCCACCTTCTTGAGTTCTTTATATATATTGGATATTAGTCCCCTATCTGATTTAGGATAGGTAAAGATCCTTTCCCAATCTGTTGGTGGCCTTTTTGTCTTATGATGGTCTCTTTTGCCTTACAAAAGCTTTGCAGTTTTATGAGGACCCATTTGTTGATTCTTGATCTTACAGCACAAGCCATTGCTGTTCTATTCAGGAATTTTTCTCCTGTGCCCATATTTTCAAGGATTTTCCCCACTTTCTCCTCTATAAGTTTCAGTGTCTCTGGTTTTATGTGGAGCTCCTTGATCCACTTAGATTTGACCTTAGTACAAGGAGATAGGAATGGATCAATTCACATTCTTCTACATGATAAACACCAGTTGTGCCAGCACCATTTGTTGAAAATGCTGTCTTTTTTCCACTGGATGGTTTTAGCTCCCTTGTCGAAGATCAAGTGACCATATAGTCTTGTGTTTTTATAGGATTCCTGATTGTGCAAATATGTATGTTTCTGCATGTTTATATATTTCCTCTGTTTTTGCTTTGGCTCCTTTTCTTGTTGGTTGTGTCCTGTTCTGACACATTTGTTTTTGTTTATCTTATTTTTTTATTTTATCATTATACTTCATATGCCTCTTTTCTGACAAGAGACAGAACAGGTGTGTATCCAGATGGAAGAGAAGGTGGGGAAAGAATATATTAAAGAGCACCATGTTAGAACTGATTTCTGAACTACTCACCTTTATAATACAGTTTTGTGAGCTAGAACTACAACATTGAACAACATGGCTCTGGAATTTCTACTTGTGGATAAATGAATTTTCTCAGTCAATAATGAGAAATTATTTTTCCACTCTACCTTACACTTTGCCTGAAGTTATTCCACTGTGATTCTCTGAATTTCTGCATTCTGTGTACATCACAGAAATGGAAGCATGTGCCTGTTCTCCGAGGTTATTTCAGTTTAGCATGCTGTCCTTCGGAAGAGTTTCTGTTGCCACACTTGGAAATTTTGTTCTTTTTGGTCTTGTGAATATTGGTTACAATCCCTTTGTATAGACAGCATTACTAATCATCAGGCAAATCAAAGCCAAAATGTGATATACCTGAATATTTCGCAGAAATGCTAGTATCAAAAGAAGAAAGGACAGGAAACAGAAAGAGAAGCAGAAGTACCTGGTCAGAGCAAATGTGAGTAATGCTATAGAATCCTGAAAGCCTTGCATAGCACTGGGAGGAAGAGAAAAATGGCTCATTGCATATGAAAATTATATGACTCTTCTGGTCAGCCTGGAATATCATGACACTATAGATGCATGTTTCAGACACAACATAAATGTTTTCTCACAGTTCTGGAGAAACGGTGATCAGACAGTTAGACAGATAGACAGATAGTGCTGCAGGCTCACTTCCTATGCATGACCTGATGACTTGTTACATCTCATATAACAGAAATGATGAAGGAGATCTTTCCCGTCTCGTCCCTAAGAGAAATCACCACTTCCTGAGGAGGTGTGATCATGTCCTATAGGTCCCATGTCCACACAGGATTGGAAATTACTAATTGTCATGTAAATTTCGGGACTGGAGAACAAATATTTCATCTATACCCTAAAATATAAAATATAAATCTACCACATGCTTTGGTGACCACGTATCAGGTATGTATATGACAACTGAAATTAGAACCAAGAAGTGTTATTGGCACATTTACAGTATTGCAGAATGATTGCAAGGTATGAGGGGAAAAAGGATGTATTAAAAATATGTGCATTATAAAAGGATGTGGTGCTCTTGCCATTCATTACACAGTGATGGATACAACCAGTATGAGACTCTTTGATGGTAGTGACAATCTGTACACAGTGGAGCACTTTCCACTCAGTATGGAAGAAGACACTCACTGGGGTACATTTCCGGCCAGGAGCTGAAGGGCTGTGCAGCCCCATAGAAAGAACAATAATACCAACCAACCAGATTCCCCAGATCTCTCACTGACTAAACCACTAACCAAAGAGCACACATGGAGGGACCTATGGCTCCAGTCGCATATGTACCAAAGGATGGCCCATCAGTGGGAAGAGGGACCCTTCATCCTGTGAAGGCTCAATGCCCCAGTATAGGGAAATGGTAGGATGGTGAGGTGAAAGTGGGTGAGGTAGGTGGGTGAGCACCATCATAGAAGCAGGGGGAGGGGGGATGTGATAGAGGAGTTCTGGAGGGGAAACCAGAAAAGAGGATAACATTTGAAATGTAAATACATAAAATATCAAATAAGAAAAAAGAAGAAAGAGAGGGGGACTATTGAATCATCATTCCCATTTGTCTCCCTGCCAGGTAGTTACAACAGTACCCTTGGTGACCTTGTTAATTCCAGGAGATCAGATAAAGCTTTGTTCCTTACATACAAGTAAGAGAACATGAGAACATACACACAGGAGCCCCTATGGACATACTCTAGCACAGGAAAAAAACCTGCAGTTGTACACAAGACTTTACTACAGTTAACTCTCAAATAATTTTATATCTAAATACCTATATCTTGATTTGTGAAATCAGAATAAGTTTCCAAGTGGAACATTTCATGGTGTTCTTTGTTAAGTGCTATGCTGAAGTTAGGAAGGAAAGAAATAAAGACATAACCACTTTGTGTTCTGGTCCCTGTTAATTCTTCTCTGTGCTGTATTTTTAGCCCTTTATAAACTTTGTTGGTTAGTGATAAGGTCCGTAGTGAGCATGCAGATTAAAGAGTTACTTCTCGCTGCCTGCCTTCATCAAACATTACACGAGGAACTGTAAGTGTAGAGACTTAAATTTGAGTTAAGGTAATTGTTTCTAGAAGAGCTAAAAGAGGCAGTCACCTGAATGTGAACTTTCCATGACTTTTCACTCCCACAACCCAGACATAAATGACAGTTCTTCAGGCACACGGAGACGTTCATTTGGATCCAGAACAAAAGCTTAAGTCACAGTATTGTCTCTAGTTTTTACACTGCAAACTTCTCCCCAGGGACAGGCAGTGGAGTAATCTCATGGTTCTCTATTCTCTTTCCAATTTTGTTTTCAACTGTGTGAGGTGGAGCCCACTCTTACATCCTTGTGAATGCTCTGTCAACATCACAGTAAAACAGAATAATCACTTGAAAACCCATTAACATACATGCTCTCCAATCATACTCTTCTTGGCTTACTAATGGAGTGCCTCAGTAAATATTCATTGAGATGCTATGATCAATGGGTTGTGTAGTGCTTAAGAAACCAGAATCAAATAAAAAATAGTCTTGATTCTCTTTCCTTCAGAGAACATAAGTATATTGTATAATATGCACTATAATGACAAACACAGTGTGCAGAGAGGTAAATGAAGACAATGGCTGAGGCAAGACTGTTACCAAAATATTTAATATTGTCCCCTGTGCTAGGAACAGTTCTTCTATTCCCATGATCTCATTAGAATATAAATGTATGAAGAAATATGCTGATTTACTAGCACTGGGTATATTGAGTTTCATGTGCATTTTCCATATAAATACATAAAACTCTTGAACATTCTTTCAGAAACACATGTCATCTCTCTTCATCCCTTTTCTGAGCCCCCTCCTGCTAGTTCTGGCTCTTACTCAAGACATCTTTCCTTCTACTTTTAGATCATTCACACATATTATTATTATCTTCATAAATTATTATTAAAAATAAATATAACATAAGATTTATGATTTTATCCTTTAAAACAATGCAGTCCAGAGGCATTAAGAACATTCATTCTATTATGCAAGTGCTAACTAACATCATCTACCTTCCAAGTTGTTGTTTTGTTTGTTTGTTTTTGTTTTGGGGGGTATTTTGTTTGTTTTTTTGAGACAGGAATTCTCTGTATAGCCCTGGCTGTCCTGGAACTCACTCTGTAGACCAGGCTGGCCTTCGAACTCAGAGATCTACCTGACTCTGCCTCCCAAGTGCTGGGATTAAATGCATGTGTCACCACTGCCTGGTCCAAGTTTTTTTCATTTTTCAAATCCTAAACTCTCTATTCACAAAAGGGCCTCCCCATGTTCCTCTGTCTCTCCAGTTCTGGGTAATAACCATTTACATTCTCTACGGATTTGTCTACTTTAGGAACCACAAATTAGAGGAATAAAGAAAAACTTACCTGTCTTTTTGTACATAGCTTATTTTGTTAGAATAATACATGTAAAATGTATCCAGAATGTAGTATGTTGTTCACATTTCCCTTCTATTAATGTTTGATTGATAATCCATTGTCTGCATATACCACATTCTGCTTAACCATTCTTCTATCTATGCATACTTGGAATAATTTTATCTTTCCTTTTCTTTGAGGAAATAAGAAATAGTACATCTTTGAACATGAATATGGAAATATCTGTATTAATCTCTGTTTCCATGTTTTTGAGTACACATGTCCAAAAGTAGAACTGATAGCTCATAAGTTGGCTATAGATGAAATAGACTTTTCTAGAGTTGCTATTTTGTAGACCTCCAGAGAATGTAAAAATATTCAATTTATCCTCGTGCTCCAAACTGGCATTTCCCATTCATATTTAATAATGCACAGCTCTGTGACTATGAAGTGATATTTCATTGTGACTTGGATTACACTTACCTAATGATCAATACTCTGTATCTTACCCTCTGTACTGCAACATTTGATTCAAATGATGACTGACTGATTATGTAGAGCAGAGAGCAGTTAAGAGGAAAAGTAAAAAGGCATTTAACTGATCAAGGAAGAATAAGCCTTGTCCATGGTGTTGTAGAGGGCTGTAAACATCAGTGCAGAGGGTTCAAAACATTTATACTATCATTGGTATTTTGAAAGGGGCCTAGTTGGTTTCAATGCTAATAGGAGATAAATAATGAAAAGAAGATGTATATTTGGGTAGTAGCAATTGCCATTGTCCATAAGAGCCCTAAATGTAAGTGTCAAAACGTGCATGGAGCTGGGGGGGGGGGAAGGCAGTCATAAAAGGGAGGCCAAATCCTATAGCAAACAGGCTGCTTAGCAAATGATTTTATAGGAAGGCTAAAACTATTATTGGGATCATGGATTAAACAGGACTTGGTAGCTACCAGTGCCACCTAAGAGCTCTTGGCCAAGAAAGTACATTGAGTTCCTTTCCAAGTTACATGAGCAGATTGGGAAACTTTTTTAGAAGGGATGTGAGATGATCAGATTAGTTTGTAAGGAGCACAAATTATACTCAAACTGTATGCAAGAAAGAACACCAATATATGAATGGGCCTATGGAGGGGCAGGTGCAAAAGTGTACCAGATGCCCAGACTCGGGGAGATCATAAGAACAGAATAGGAATGTACAGAAGTGAAGTTAATGTATGATATCCCTGAGGAATGAAATACCAAAAGAAGACTAAAAGTGATTTATAAAGAATTCTTCCTTACCAAAATTAGACAGGTTGGTTAATGGAATAGAATTAAAGAACCCAAAGTATACCCACTCACTCATTTTTTGACAAAGAGCTAAGACCATACAATAAAAAGGAGAATGCTTCTTCAGCAAGTGGTGCTGCACTAACAGTATTTCTACATGTAGAAGAATACAAATAGATCCACATCTACCACCCTACACAAAATTCAAGTCCAAGTTGATCAGAGACCTAAACATAAAACCAGATACACTAAATCAAATAGAAGAGAAAGTAGAGAATAACCTTGAACATATTCGCACAGGAGATATGTTTCTGAACAGAATGCAAATGGCTCAGACACTAAGATCAACAATTAATAAATGAGACCTCGTGAAACTGAAAAGCTTCTATAAGGCAAAGGACAGCATGAATAGGACAAAATGGCAGCCTACAGAATAGGAAAATGTCTTCCCAATCCTACATTCAACAATAAATTAGACACCAACAAACCAAATAAGAAATTTTAAAAAGCAGTACAGAGCAAATCAGAGAATGCACAATAGAGAAATCTCTGATGGCCAAGAAACATGTAAAGAAACATCCAACATCCTTAGACATCAGGGAATTATACATCAAAATGCCACTGAGATTCTATCTTATACCAATCAGAATGGTTAAGAACAAAAACCTTAATGACAGCACATGCTGGCCAGGATGTGGAGAAATGAGAACATTCTTCCATTGCTGGTGTCAGTACAAATTTGTACAGGCACTATGGAAATGAATTTAGGAGTTTCTCAGAAAATTGGAAATAGTTATTCCTCAAGACCTAGTCATACCACTCCTGGCCATATAATAAAAAGATGAACCATTATATTACAAGGAAGGATATTTGTTCAACTCCATTCATAGTAACTTTATTCACAATAACCAGAACCTGGAAACAAGCTAGATGTTCCTCAACTTAAGAATGGATAAAGAGAATGTGGTATATTTACACAATGGAATATTACTCAGCTATTATAAAGAAAGACATCATGGAACTTGCAGACAAATGGATGAAACTAGAAAAGATCATCATGAGTAACACACTCCCGGAAAGAACCACATGAAATGTATTTACTTATAAGTGGATATTAGCCATAAAGTACAGGATAACCATGCTATAAACCAAAGACCCAAAGAAGCTACGTAACAAGGAGTGCCCGAGAAAGAATTTTTGAATCTAACTCAGAATGGAAAATAAAACAGATAACATAGGTAGAGGGAGAGAGATAGGTGCATGTGTTTGTGGGGAGAGATATTGTGGTGGGTATCTGGTGTGGAGAGATTGCACAGAAAGATGGTTGGAATTGATATTGGAAACTGGTGAAATGAGCTGAAGGCCTAAGACAGGGGAGGTTTCATGGAGTCTATAGGGGTGACCCTAGCTAAAACTCCTATAAGCAGAGTATATGGAGACTAAAGTAGCCACCTGCTATAGCCATGTAGGACTTCTAGTCGAGGGATGGGGACAGCAAACCACCCACAAAATCTTTGACTCCAAATATCTCTGGCCTAGAAGACATGCAGGGATAAAGATGGAGCAGAAGTTGGGGAAATGGCCAACCAATGACCACCCCAACTTGAGACCCATTTCATAGGAGAGAGCCAATGCCTGACACTATAAATGAAACTCTGCTATGCTGGCAGACAGGAGCCTAGCATAACTGGGCCTCTGAGAGTCTTCATCCAGCAACAGATTGAAACAGATGCAGAGAACCAACCCAAATATGAGGTGGATCTCTCTGAGTCTTGTGGAAGAGTATGAGAAGGATTGAGGGAGCCAGAAGGGTCAAGAAGACTTACAGAGTTAATTAGCCAGGGCCATGGGAGTTCACAGAGACTGAACCACCAACAGAGCACGCATGGAATGGACTTAGGACCACTATGCATGTGTAGCATGTGTGCATCTTGGTCTTCATGTGGGTCCCCTAATAATTCAAGGGGGGCCTGTTCTGACTCTATTGTTTGCCTTCATATTCTTTATCCCTAGGTGGTATGCCACATCTGGCCTCAGTTGGAGAGAATGCACCTAGTCCTATAGTTATATGATGTGCCAGGGCAGAGTGGTTCTTGGTTACCTATCCTTCTCTGAAGGGGGTATGTGGGTGTGTGAGAGTGAGACTGGGAGGAGAGTAGGAAGGAGGGCTTCATTCTAAATTTAAAGTAAGTAAGCAAATAGATAAATAAATAAATAAATAAATAAATAAATAAATAAATAAATGTGTGAAGGTGACAGAAATTGTATTTGTAAACCTGCAGACATTCAACAGTGACAAAAAATTAAAGCAAAGTTCAAAGCACATTCCTTATCTAAAAAAAAGTATTATGCCTTAGATATTTTACATTTGATATCTTCTATAATGGGAGAAGATAACTTGGGTGCTCTGAAGCTTTTTGAATTTCATAGCAATTGGGACTGGAGATCACTTAATGGTGGTATAGATAATGGTTAATCCTGTATACAATCTAGATATAGCAATGAGACCTCTGGACAAAAGGAAATCAGGGAAATCCCAGCACAGAGCTCCAGAAAACTCTCACATGTAGGATTGCAGGACACAGGGAAACATTTTGTATAGGGGATAGTGAGAGAGAAGTGAAAGGAATATAATGCCTGGAGTGTGGGGTGGAGAGGAATTGCCACAGCAGAATAAAGAAGAAAGTCCAGAGAGGTCTTGCCTGTGTCCAACCATGACCTTGAATCCCCCAGCACATAGAAAGCATGACCATTAGCCACCACCAGAAGTTACTACAAAGTGACTACACCTTCTCAATGTCTGCTTCAAGCTAAAGGAAAATGACTTTCATTTTTGTAATAAATAACTTTGTGTTCCATTTTCATGATATTCTGCTGCCATCAGTAATTTAACCAGATGGAATAAAATTCCATGTTTTGAAGTTCAAAATTGATGATTAAACGTAAGATGTATTCTAGAGTTATTCATAAAATGGTTAACAAATAGTTTTACATATAAACAAATCTTACTGTAAAACCTATGTCAATTAAACCAAACATTTCTAACTAAATAGGTATATTTTAAATAAACTGATTTTTTTTTGCTTTTATTTAAATGGCCAGGCAACCTATGGTATTGTTCAGAAACACACTATATATTTTTACTGTGATCTAATTTCTAAAGACTATTTCTACATTTTCAGATTTTGTTAGATTATATCCTGAAGAGAATTGATGGAAAACGTAAATTATATTTTTAATGAGTGAAATGTTTTTCTCAAAGTAATGAGTGGTTTCTTTTCATGATCCCTCTTCTCCTTCCCTCCCTCCTTCTTTTTCCTCCTCCTCTTCCTCTTCCTCCTCCTCCTCCTTCTTCTTCCTCTCTGTCCCTGTCTGTCTCTGTCTCTGTCTCTGCCTCTGTCTCTGTCTCTGTCTCTGTCTCTGTATCTCTCTCCTCCCTCTCTCTCTCTCTGGGAAAATTTTGACTATTCTATATTTACACTTGATTGTGGCCAGGGATATTGGGGAGGGTAAAAGCCACCTCAAATGATAAGGGTATATTATTCAAGGAAGCACCCACACACCCACACCCACACATAAGCACTGCTCAAACAGTAACAAGAATTGGTGAATTCCTTTGCCTTATTACAATGTAATGGGCAGCAAAGAAAAGGAGACATGCAAATGAGTTCTCTGTGACACCCTCTCAGATGTAGGAAGATGAAAAGTTATAATGAGGACTGTTACAGTATGCTTTCTCATCTGGGGAGAGGTTATGATGAGCTATTGCCTCTTCAAGAAGCTCCAAATTTAGCTGTGTTTTATAACCAAATAAATTATCAGATGTCTGTAGTTGTGTGAGAAGATGCCCTGTTGGGGAGCTGAAGATTCCTGCTGACTACCCATAGTTAATGGATGACAGGAGCAGTAACAAGTGTTCCCATCTGTATTGTTGACAGCAAAGACTCCAAAAGAAATATTGAAACAATAGCCGCCATTAGAAGAAAGAGATTACCATTGATGTAAATATCAGCAACCATAAGTAATGGCAGATAGCAAGTCCCAGGTAAACCCATAAGATGATGCAGAATTGAACTTATCCCATAATATTTAGCTAGAGTGTAATTAATTCCATGTCTCTCAGCCTCCATGGGGAAAAATGATGTTTCTTTTCATAAACAGAAAGAGAAAGAAAATAATTATATAAAGTCATGAGTAGTTTCCTGAAAATGTAAGGCTCCTTTAATTAGGATTTTTCTCCTATCAATTCATTATCATTAGCTGGTAATTTAGAGTTTTCATAAACTCTTAATACTTAATAGAGTAAGAAATAAGGAGGACAACAGAATAACTACAGAAATGAAATGTAGCTATATCAATTTGACAAAACTATTCTTACTTTACATAACTAATAGTAGTGAATGAGTGGTTTTGCTATGGCCGTGATAAAAATCTTAGTTCTTCAAGATGAAATATCTCTACATTGAACTACACCAACACAACTTCTACCTAGTAGAGTCTGTCACTGACAACTTCCTAATACATCATGATCCCAAAATATGCTATATCCTTCCAGTTTCCACATAATTTCTTTAATTATGTTCTTACTCTGGATCACTTTTCAAATATTGATTAAAATGACTAAATTATGCACTTCTCCTTGTAGTCTGAACCCTTAACAGCTTTGACTTCCTGTACAAGACCATAACAGTAAACTTTCCAGAATGAGTAGGGTGCATGCTCACGTAATTCCAACCTTTAGTCAAGGGAGTTACAGGCAATTGATGGCCGCTAGGAGACTAAAGGTCAGGTTTCAGTAGGCATAATATATCTGAGCACCATGTAAATATTATCCTTGTGTTATTCAAATGCTGATTTCTCTGTCCCCATGTATTGTTACAGTCCTAACATGATATTGTAATGCTTATTGAAAATATCTCCTGTTTTAAGATTGTATGAACAATGCTCACCATGTATTCTATGCCTTGTCAATAAAAGCTGATTAGCCAATGGCTGGGTGGAATAGATAATTGGGCTGTATGCCTCCCAGGCAGAGAAAGGGGAAAAAAAAGAGTAAGAGGGATTAAGCCACCAGGATGGTGAGAATGCATCATAGAAGAATCTACCTGAAGCCCAAAAAGCAAGACTAATACTGAAATGCAAATATCTCTATGCATTTTCCTGGGACATAGGTAGATAAGCCTAGAGAATTAGAATAGGTCCATGACTTCTGAGGTTTTGTGTTGCAAACCTTGACTGAATAAGTCTAGTAGTCTCAGTCTCAGTCAGTAGGGGTGGGAGGAAAACACGACAATTATTAAAATGCAATTACAGGGCGTTTTTAGAATTAATTTCCCAATAGGTTTCCCATGCCCAGGAAGTCAGTAACTCTATGGGTGTGCATAGAGTATATACACTCTATGTAAAAATAATATATGCACGAATGTAGAAATAAATTAAACTGAAAGTAGTGTAAAAATTGTCAGTTATTTGATATTTTCTATCTCAATAATCTCTGCTTTTATCTTGAATCTTTTATCTTTTATATTTTTCAATATTGTTTCTGTTTTAAAAACACTTCAAGAATCTATTTGGCTTGTTACTTTATTTTTTAGAAGCATAGTTTTTGATTCGTTACTGTATTCACAACTATTTTAACCTGTGATCTCTGGTGACCATAAATGTGATTCTTTATTTATATGAATACACAGTAGCTGTCTTCAGACACACTGGAAGAGGGCACTGGGTCCCACTACAGATTCTGTGAGACACCATGTGGTTGCTGGGAATTTAACTCAGGACCTCTGGAAGAGCAATCAGAGCTCTTAACTGCTACAAATATGATTCTGAAAGTAAAGTTCTCATGACACCAGCAGCAGTATCTAAACTGCAATACAAATACAAGATCTTGTTCATACTATAAAACTACCAAGGACCAGAAACAGCTGGGTTACAGCTCAGCACTATGCCTTCTCAACACTTTCAGATGTTATGTACTTTGCGTCAGAGTTGAGAGGTGGTTTCTACATGGGACCACAGATCTCATTATCTGAAGAGCAGTTACTGGTCTTTGGGAAGAAGCACACTATACATACTACACACACATGCATGCATGCATAGAATGATACTCATCTTTCCAGGTTTTTTTTCATTTTTATTAATTTATTTACTTTCCATCCCCCTTGCAGCGTCTTTCAGTCTCTCGCTCTCACTTCCACTCCCCAGAACCCCACCTCTTCCCTTTCTCCTTAGAGAAGGGGAAGCCTCCCAAGGATATTGACCAGCCTTAGCATACAAATTTTAGCAGAACTAGGCATATCTTCTCATTTTGAGGCTAGACAAGGTAGCCTTGTTAGGAAAAAGACTCCAAAGGCAGAAAGCAAAGCAACAGACAGCACTTCCACCTGTTGTTTGGAGTCTCAAGTGAAGACCAAGCTGATCAACGGTTTCATATGTGCAGAGGGCCTAGGTCAATGCTATGCAAGCTCTTGTTGGTGGTTGAGTCTCTGGGGGTCCCTATGCGACCAGGTTATTTGATTATGTGGGCTTTCTTGTGGTTCCCTTAACCTCTCTTGCTCCTTTATTCCATCCTCCCCCTCTTACAGAAGACTCCCCAAGATCACCTAATATTTGGCTGTAAGTCTCTGTATCTGTTTCTATCAGTTTCTAGGGGAAGCCTCTCAGATGACAGTTATGCTAGGCTTCTATTTGCAATATCATCAATATCATTAATAGTATCATGGGTGGGCTCTCTCTCATTGCATGGGTCTCAAGTTGGGCAAGGAATTGGCTGGTCATTTTCACAATTTTTGCTCCATCTTTACTCCTGTATACCATGGAGGCAGGACAATTGTGCATCAAAGGTTTTGTGGTCAGGTTGAAGTCCTAATCCATCCATTAGACAGTTTGCCTGGTTACAGAAGGTGACTATCTAAGGTTCCATCTTCCCCATTCCTAAGGGTCTTAGCTAGGGTCACCTTCATAGATACCTAAGAATTTCCACTGTCTTAGGATTTTAGCTTTTTTCAGAGATGCTCACAACACTGTTTCCAGCTCCACAATATTTTGCTTTCTGTGTTACTCACAATGATGTTTTTTAGTTACATTTATTTGTCTGCAACTTTTATCATGTCACTGTTTTTAATATCTGAGTACTGTATGTAAATGCACCATATTTTCTTTATCCATTCTTTAGTTGGGCAGCATTTTCTGTTTCTGGCAATATGAATAAAGCTGCTATGAGCACAGTTGAGCAAGTTTCTTTGTGCTATTATAGAGTATCTTTTGGGTATATGCCCAAAAGGTGTATAGCTGGGTTTTGAGGTAGATCTATTTCCAATTTTCTGAGAAACCATAAAATTGATTTCCAAAGTGATCAAATTCTCTATCAAAGTTTGTACTTCATTTTCAACTGGGTTATTTGACTTTTTGACATCTATTTTTTGAGGTATATATATATATATATATCAGCCCTCTGTCAAATGTAGAGTTGGTAAAGATCTTTTCCCACCCTGTAAGCTATCATTTTGTTCTTTTGATGTTGTCCTATGCATTGTAAAAGTTTTTCAGTTTCTTGAGTCCTGTTTATTAATTGTTGATCTTGGCACCTGAACTGTTGGTGTTTTGCTTAGTAAATTTTCTCCTGTACCAATGTGCTCATTGACACTCCCCACTTTCCTTCTATCAGATTTAGTGTATCTTGGCTTCTTTTTTAGGTCTTTAATCCACTTTAATCCACTTGGACTTGAGTTTTGTGTAGGGTGATAAATATGGACATATTTGCATTTTTTGTACATGTTGACATCCAGTTAGATCATCACCTTTTGTTGAAGATGCTTTCTCTTTTCTATTGTATGGTTTTGACTTCTCTAAGTTCCTATAGATGTGTGGGTTCACTTCTGTGTCTTTGTTTCTATTCTATTGATCAATTTGTCTGTTTTTATAACAAAGTCTTATGATTTTTATTATTATTGCTCTACAGTACAGTTAGACATCCAGGATTGTGATACCTCCAGAAATTCTATTATTATACAGGATTCCTTTTAGATATCCTAGATTTTTGTTTATCCATATAAAGTTAAGTGCTTTTCTTTCAAGGTCTGAAAAGAACCATATTTGAATTTTGGTGAGAATTACATTAAATTTGTAGATAGCTTTTGCTAAGATGGTCATTTTTACACTGTTGATTCTACCAAAACATGACCATGAAAAATCTTTTCATCTTCTGAGATCATTTTTAATTTCCTTCCTCAAAGACTTGAAGTTCTTGTCATACAGGTCTTTCACTTGCTTGGTTAGAGTTATGCCAATATATTTTATATTATTAGTGGTTAGTGTAAAAGTTGTTGTTTCCCTAATTTCCTTGTTAACCCATTTATCTTTTATTTATGGGGGCAGGCGGCTACTGATTTTTTTTTTTTTTTTTTAGTGAATTTTGTCTTTAGTTACTTTGCAGAAAGTGTTTATGAGTTGTATGAATCCCCTGGTAGAATAATTGGTATCACTATATATACTATTATATCATCTACAGATAGTAATACTTTTACTTCTTCCTTTCCAATTTGTGTCTCTATAATCTCCTTTAGTTGTCCTATCACCCTAGATGAAACTTCAAGTCCTATATTGTATTGAATAGAGAGCTTTGTCTTGTTCTCGATTTCAGTGTAATTGCTTAAATGTTCCTCTTGATTTATTTCTATATTTACTATTGGCTTTCTGTGTATTGTTTTATTGTGCATGTATGAACCTTGTATCCCTGATCTCTGCAGAACTTTTACCATGAAGGGATGTTGGACTTTGTCAAAGTTTTTCAACATGTAATGAGATGGTCACATGTTGGGTTTTTCCCCCCAGTTTGTTTATATGGTGGATTACATTTTATATATATAATATGTATATATATATATAATATGTATATATATATATATATATATATATATATATATATATATATATATGGTGGATTACATTTGTTTATATGGTGGATTACATTGACTGATTTCATGTGGTGAACCACCCCTGCATCTCTAGGATGAAACCAACTTGATTGTGGTAGATAATGTTTTTGACGCATTATTGGATTTGGTTTATGAATATTTTATTGAGTATTTTTGCATTGATATTCATAATGGAAATTGTGAAATTCTCTTTTTTTTATTCTTTGTATGCTTTAGATATCAGAGTGCTTGTGGCCCCATAAAATTAATTTTTCAATGTTTCTTCTGTTTCTCTTTTGTGGAATTATTTGAGAAGTATTGGCATTAGACCTTCTTTGAAAGTCTAGTAGTATTCTACTTTAAAACCATCTGGACCTGAGCGATTTTGGGGGCTTGGGGGAGTTTTAATGGCTAATTCTATTTATTTAGGAGTTATAGGTCTATTTAGAGCATTTACCTGATCATGACTTAACTTTTGATAAGTGGTATCTATTAAGCAAATTACCAATTTCATTTATAGTTTCTGATTTTGTGTAGTACAGGGTTTTTTTTTTTTTTAATAAAATCGAATGATTCTTTTGATTCCCTTGGTGTCTGTTGTTGTGTTCCCTTTTCACTTCTGCCTTTGCTAATTTGGACATTCTTTCTATGCCTTTTAGTTAGTTAGCTAAGGGTTAAATCTATCTTGTGGATATTCTCAAAGATGCTTATGCTACTTCAGTTTTGCGAAGTCCTTTTCAGGAGGGACCATATATTTCACACAGGAATTGCAATAGATGAAGAAAGATTAGTTGTCACTGGGAGGAATTGGGTAATAGAAAAATAAATAAATAAAATATATCCAGCCTTCGAGTTCTTCTTGAAACAAGAGCACTCTGTTTTTCCTGTTCTATATGAACTTCCACGGGATACAGGATTTGTTAGTAATATCAGTTTAATTAAGTTTTTATTTTGTTATTTGTTCATACGGATCCTATTGCTCCTTGCAATTTAATGAAAATGGTTACTTTCCCTTTATTGAATTAGTCTACATTTTTGCAAGCAGCAGTTAGCTTGTCCTGTGTGGTTTTAGTTTAGAACATTTTTTTTTTTAGTTGTGTTGATTTGTGAGCTTGCCCAGTACCATGACTATAGTACTTTAATAACAATAGCTATATTGCAGCACTTAATATTAGGAACGCTCCCTAATGTTTTAGTCTTCTACTATAAGAATGGTTTAATTATTCTATGTCTGTGGTTTTGCACACAAATTAAAATAATAGCATGGACCACGTGTGTAGGATAGACTGATTAGATTTTGTTTGTTATTACATCCAAGCTCATCTGTCAATTCTGCTGCTGTCTTCTCTGGTTCATAATCACTGATTGTCTCATAGATCATTGCTTCCGTATTTTTATAGTCATAGTCTCATACATACTTAGTTTTCCAGAGCATTCTTCCCCAATAATCTTGAACTTTCTTCACACAAGTCCATTTACTCTATATTTCTATATTTAATAATAACCACTATCATTATTATTTTTTACTTTAGGTTGCTCAGCACTACTTAGACATTCTGCCTTATATCCTTGGTCAGATACTTGTTGACACACACAGTATTTTTAATGTGTAATCATTTTTACAAATAACTATTCCTGACATCATATCATAATAGATGAACCAATTCTATACTTCAATTAAAACAGTTAGGTGTCCCATTTTCTTATAAAAGCTTGCTTACATCCATACACTGTTCAAAGATGATTTAGACACTCTAGAACCCCCCTACAACTTATCTTAAGTAAAATTTTTCTCTATCACCTACTCAAATATCTTTTTTTGTTTTGTATGTGAGATAGAGTCACCCTATGTAACCTTCTGGTCTAGAAAATACAGATAGCTATATATCTCTGCCTTGATAGTGGCCCTAATTTTTGCAGCTTTTTCAAGGATGCAATATTTTTTAAGGTTCACTGTCTTCGCTGATAGAGGCAACTCCAATGGCTTCCATTTGGCCTTTCCAACCACAATAACAATCACATCATAGGTCATGGAACCAATGCTGGAATTTAAGTGTAACTATCTTAATTATATGCTCTGGTACTGAGGAAATAACCACAAAATGAGTTGAGGGACCTACCAAACCTACTGTGAGTCAGACTTCAAACAACTTTCTATTAATCAACTAGCTTTCATAAACCTGTACTTCAACTGGTGGTACATAATGTTTCTTAGGATATCCAAAATTCAAGTGTTATTTCAGAAGAAATACCCTGAAAGTCTGATTGTTTTTTTTTTCCCCAGCGTACATTTATTCTTGTAAAGTATGGGCCAAGATTTCCAATTGCTACAATCCAATGTAGCGGCATTTCTACTTATATAGATCAGAAATCTGTAATACGAATCTTATCTCTTTCATTCCTGGAAACATGATGAGTGGTAGTGAGTAGCTAAGGTCCATAGGTGTTAGGCCAGGGCAAAAGTTCCTTTGCCTGCACTGTCAATGGCAAGTCAGGCCATTATGGACATTGCTTTGCCTGTACTGAGATCAAAGGCATGCACCACCAGTACCTCTGAAGGAAGGTTTGCTTTTGGTACTTTCTACTAAATACTACTCCTATTTAAGATCTGATTCCTACTTAGGAGAGAGAGAGGGAGAGAGAGAGAGAGAGGGAGAGAGAGAGAGGGAGAGGAGGAGGAGGAAGAAGAAGAAGAAGAAGAAGAAGAAGAAGAAGAAGAAGAAGAAGAAGAAGAAGAAGAAGAAGAAGAAGAAGAAGAAGAAGAAGAAGAAGAAGAAGAAGAAGAACCATTTAGGACTACACTGTTGCTTTGGCTATCATGTTCAATTTAAAACCTCATAGGCAGCAGCTCCCATTACATTCCATTGTACTGGCATGGTGAACTGTTGGTCACTTTCTTCTTTCTCCACTTTCATTATTTTAAACTCCCCTAACAAAAGTTTCTTGATTTTATTTATTTATTTATTTTTACTAAACCAGACACTTGATGTTTATCCTTATGCCTTAAGATGTTTCAGTATTCTCTGACCCTTCAGTCCGTAATTTTACTCTGGAATGGCTATTTTTGTTCCATACATTTAGTTACCAGTGCTCCTTCCTGTGTGTTTTAATAAACGCCATCCTTCTCTGGAGCCATCCATCCTTGTCTTAGCACCCTCACTATTTTTACAAATTCCAAATGGACAACTTAACATGAAGGTTCTAAATAAGTTCAGACTAATCTAAAAAAGAATTTTATTCTACCAGTCTCTTCTACCACATTTCTGTTCTGATGGTGTTATGTGGGTTTTGTTGTTGATGTTGCTGTTGCTGTTTTTGTTGTTGTTGTTGTTGTTGTTGTTGAGACTGGCTTTCTCTGTGTAGCCTGGCTGTCCTGAAACTCACTCTGTAAACAAGGCTGACCTTATCCTTAGAGATCTTCCTGGCTCTGCCTCCCATGTGCCACGATTCAAGGTGTGCTCTACCATCACACATGCTGCATTAAATTTCTGTTTTGACAGCTAGAATGCCAATCCTTGTGGTTTTCATAGATAACATCAAAGATTGACTGCAGTGAAAAGAGAACACCATCAAGCCCCTTCTCCTGATAGCACCTGCCGTTATCAACGTTGCTTATTTCTCGCCGTGTTGAAGTCACTGATGCTTAATATATTACCCTGCTTCATATTTGCCACAGAAGCAATCTTATAGTTTGCTTCTCCTTTCCAATACATTAATTACTCTCTGTGCACTCTTTTTAGGTCAATTCAAAACTGTAAAGATTTTCTTATTCGGTATACTTCTAGGAGGAAATAAACACTATTTACTACTTTAATTGTATGTGTGTGTGTTTCTTGTATAAAGTTATGGGCTTTGTTATAGTATTTTTATAAAAGCATACCCAATGTGTGGACCTCATTCACCTGACTCTATGCTCTGTCAACCCTCTCTTTCTTCCTGATTTTTGGTCTACTTTCTTCCCAAATTTATGTTTGCTCATGTATCTCCATTTGTGTGTGTGTGTGTGTGTGTGTGTGTGTGTGTGTGTGTGTGTTAATCTGTGTAAGAACAGGCACTATTTTAAAAAACTGATGCTGTTTTATAGCAAAGATTATTCTGATTCCTTTGTAAGCTCTCAGAATTTAATATTACTGATGTGCTTGAGCCATTTGACAGATTAAACAGCTACATAGCTGTTAGCTTGTTAGAAGGTTTTCATCAATTTTTTTTGTATGATATATACATATATTTTTGAGGATTCAGTACCTTAAATCAAGTAGTAAGAAAACCTTCAATTCCCTATTAACACAAAGAATTTATAATAGTGTAGTCCTAAAAATGTTTATTAAGTATTATACCTTACATGGTTATTGGAATCAAATATCTTCATTTTTAATGATATATTAATGGCAGAAATGAAATAAACACATGTCTATATAACTCAGGTTAAAGGATAATACATTTTAGAGGACTATAATAAAACCTAGTATAGAGAAGAAGTAAAAGGTATTATTTTGGCTTGAAAGGAGAAGAAAAGACGTCAAAATGTATGAGCATGACTTATTATATAGGAGTAAAACTTGTGCAATCACTCTATTAAAGCTTCACAGTATGATGTGATAGTCTATGTGATAAAGAGAAAAATTAGTGTGCTGGAAAATAAGAATCTGAATGGGACATTATAACTTACTGTGGAAAAATGCTAAATATTCTTCAAGGAATTCAGCTCATAGAAGTTCATGAACTATCTCAGCACTTTGACAGAGGTAGGTATTGGTAACTCCTCTTTAATATAGTATAAAATCATAGTCTATAGCAACTTCAGTTTTTATAGGAGGATGATAGAAAATATAATCTATAATTGAACATGTAGCAACATAATATTGAACAGATATAGAGCAATGAGTGCTCAGATATAGGAGCACATCTGGAATTGAAATTGCAATTTGGGGGCTTTAAGTTTTCATAGAAACCTGAAATAATATAAAGAATTTTATCATCACATACTTTCAATAATGAGGAATACATTTTACTATGCATGTATTTTGAAAGAGGTAATATATAGAAATATGACCTGTTCTCTTCAAGAAGCAGAATACAATTTTCTGTGAATGGCTATTAACACCTTTATGCCAAATGATCATAGCAAGCAGTTTCTGTTATTGAGTTAAATATTCAAGCATGATGCTAGAAAGTATTCTCTTTCTAAACTGGAAAGATACATGATTTCTACAATTGAAATGGAATAGAGTTAATAATAAAAATAAAACCAAAACACTCTGCTCAATATTTTAGAATGATTTATTATATTAAGTTTACTGGACTTTGAAGAGTTGGAATGAATTCATATGTCTAACAGCATACTTTTCCTAATACTCCAGACTCTGGAAGCTGATATATCACATGTATTTGCAGTGACAGTTACTACATAGTACATATACTCATAGAGAAACACAAACAGAATGATAGTAAGCATTCTCAATTTACTGTGAATATTTAATGGTCAGGATTTCATTTTTCCTTAGCAGTAAAAGCTATGATGCATATCAAATAAAATAAGGATTCAATAACATCTTATCTTTGCAGATATGGTTAGAAACTCATGAGAATTATATCTTGGGAAGATTATTAACGTTAAAAATGTTGTTCTTCATGCCAACTTAGCTGCTGCCCTGTTCCCAATCTCTCTAGTTACCTAGTGATAAAAGATCCTTACATTTTCTTTTAAAAATCATCCCCTCTAATCTTTATAACCTGAATTTTCAGCTCTTGGCCTGCCTTTCCTCTTATCTAGGCTTTCTTGTCATATAGAATTCACTTTTGATAGTTAATAATAGTAACAGTCACTGGACATTTAACCAGCAGTGAAATACAGTATGTAATTCACCATGTAACAGATTTTTCTGTCGTCGTAACTACTTGAAAAGATTCTTGATATGTGAAGCACATTTTGCATTCATCTTTTCCTATGTAACAGTGAACTATGCATATAACCATATCTAACGCTATTATTAAACATATTTTAGAGATGATCTAGTTATTGAAAATATGAATGTTCTCTAAGTTTTTTAGCCTATGTAAAGTTATAATTATTCCTCCTTAAATTGGCCTCCCTAATTGTACTGGACACTTTCCTTAGGCATTTCCATTACAACTCTTCTTTATGTATGTTCCTGAAATTGTTTGTTTATTTGACCCAGTCATCTTCCTATGTTTCACTCTCCAATTACCAGAAGAACTTAAAAGGTACATTTTATATTAGGAATCTTCCTGTTAAAAATATAAGGGACAACTCCTGAAAAGCCATTGTCTCTTTGTAACTCGTCTTTGCAGTCTATATCATAAGACTTCATGAACGAACAGGAGAGGATTGTAGAAATACAGGCAAAGATGATAACAGAAAACACTTTAAGTTTCTACAACCACAGAAGTAATTGTACAGAAAGCTTTGCATATAAATAAGCCAAGTGACACAATTTCAATAAGCATTCAAGAGAGAGTAATGCAGTGCTCTGAGAGAGGTGAAGGCTTACTGGATATAAGGTTTAAATTGATCTGTTCCAGTGCATGTCCTCAGATGTCACACGCATATACTGTTGGCTTTAGAGATTATAATTACCTTTTATTCAAAATATCTGAAACTCTCTACAGAGTATCGTTTTCTATTTTTCATTCTTTACTTTTGGACCATTATTTTGGCTCTATCATGTGTTCTGAACTAACACAGAATTTCACATATCTAACTTAAAATTCATTTTTTGATGTTGTTATTGTTAATTTTTGTATTTATTTACTTAATATCCTGATTGACGCCCCTGATCCTCTCCTCTCTGTCCCAATCTCACAAACCCCTTTCCTCATTACCCATCTCCTTTCCTTGGAGAAAGAGAAACCCCCCCGCCCCCCACCATCGGTACCCAGCAACCTTGGCATATCAATTCACAGGAGGACTAAGAGCATCTCCTTCCACTGAGGCATCCCAGCTAGGGGAAGGGGATCCATAGGCAGGGAGCAGAGTCATAAATAGCTCCCACTTAAATTGCTAAGGAAGCCACATGAAAACCAAGCTGCACACCTGATAGAAATGTGTAGGAGCCTAGGTCCAGCTCCTGCATGCTCTTTGGTTTAGTCTCTGTGAGCCCCCATAGGAGAATTTCTTAAAATTATGAATTTTATTTTGTTCTTAGGTTTTGCCTCAAGACACATGTTAAGAATAACTAAAAGTTGTCAATTGTATATAAATATACAATTGTGTATATATATTAAATATAATTTTTTCTTAATTCCCATACATCACCTGTCCTCACTCTACAAGAGATTCTTGATGACTCAAACCCTTCAATTATATCAGAGGATTTTTTGCTGTCTACCCCTGTAAATCAATTTTGTGCAAGGAAAGGTATGGGAGTTGAGAGAATGCAAGGGAAGAGAAGTCATTCTCCTCATGCGTTGGAGATCCCATCTACCTATTTGCTCATCTGAAGCTTTGAAGCTTATAGCTATCCCTTTCCATATCCGTGAACTTCAGTCTTTTATCACTACAAGCCTGTCAAGTCCCCCAGGGTACTTCACACTATCTTATTGACTTCTGAAAATTTGGCTACACATCAAAGTGCGTGTAACAGTTTCTTTATAAGTCTTTTTAAATTGCTGGTTTAAATGTATCAAAATGATGTGTCTTGATTATAAGAAATACTTTTTCTAAAATTTTATACATGTATACCATATGCCTTGGTCATGACAACTCTCTTGCAATTCCCCCTTTAGAAACACCCCAAACTTCCATTTCAAATTTCTCTCCTCTGGCTTTTTCTCTGAATCCTCTCACTATTCTCTGTCTTTTTTTCTTTCTGCCCCTCTCTCCGTCTCTTTCTCTCTGTCCCACTCCCTCTCCATATTACAGATATCAGCATCAACTGTCAATAGCCAGCTAGAAATATATTTTGGGGACCATTTCCCCATGCCAAGCAGAAAGGTGTGGCTGGCTTGATCTTGTGCAGTTAAGCTCAAATTACCACATGGTTGTATTTGATAAAACCTCATGCATCCTCAGTTTAGGTTATTGCTTCCCTTCATTCCTGCTTAATCCCATAATTTGCATTATCCTTTCCCAAGTTCTTTTATAAAACACACACACACACACACACACACACACACACACACACACACACACACAGAGAGAGAGAGAGAGAGAGAGAGAGAGAGAGAGAGAGAGAGAGAGAGAGTCTTTTAAAATATATTTTATTTGTATTTCAAGTTTATAGATTGCCATTTAGCCTGTTCATGCACACTTCATTTCTCTGACTCCACTACCTGCAGGAACATTCTGTCCATGAGATTATCTTTTCTTTCTTACTTTAAGGTACCTCTATTCTACTATCCATACTCTCTAAATGCATTCTCCCTCCTGCCTTCCACGTGTATGCTAGGCAGAGAAACAAAAGATTTAGTGCTAGTGTCCACACACGAGAGAGGACACATGACACTTGCCTTTTTTGGCTGAATGATCTCATAGTCTATACTTTACTCTTCATTTGTCTGAAATTTTTACATTTTAATTTTTCTTCATAGCATATTAATATTCTACTGTGTATATGTGCCACATTTTCATTATCTACTAATGTACTGGTGGACATCTTGTTCAATTCCTCTTCCTAGATTTTTTGAATACAGCAGGAATAAAGGCAGAATTCCAAGTGTCTTCATAGTAAATTATAAAGATTTTGTGTATACCTGACTCATACATTCCTATTTCTATTTTGTTGTTTTTCTTTGCTTGGTTTTGAGAAGCCTCCAGATATATTTCCAAAGTGGAAGATTCCTTTGTTGTACAGAAGATTGCTGTTCCATGACATCCTGTCTATAAATTGCTTATCTTATTTCCTTTGGCACTAAAGTCCTAGTCAGAAAGGCATTTAAGTTGTCAGTTTCTTTTTTTTTTTTCCTTTTTGGACAAACAGTGAGTTTATTAACATGGATCATTTTTGCATAGAGAGGGATGTGTGTCTCAATAAGCTGCATCACCCAAGGGCCAACATCAGCCTGGGTGATGACTAAGGAAATCGAAATCAACAAGGTTCCCTGTACGACCTTTAGACAGCTAGCAGTACTCCTGATGTTCTCTTCAACTCAAGGCACTGTATAAAGCATATATAACCTTGAGAAGAGGAGACACAGATATTGTTTTTCCTGGTTTTGCTATTTTCCTGGGCCCCATGAAATTCACTAAGCTGATGACTGTTGTGTGAACCTCATGAGGCTCCTCCCTCTCTCCATGTGGAAGCATTTCAGATTGGAGAAAACATTCACACAACCTAGAGCCTTTATCTATCTTGGCCAGCTATCACCGTTATAGCATAATTATATGTCCCTTAACTTCCTCTTCATACATTTCTAATGCATTTGTCCCAATGGCTTTAGAATATCAAAAAGCGAGCGAGCGAGCGAGAGAGAGAACAAAAGAAAGAAAGAAAGAAAGAAAGAAAGAAAGAAAGAAAGAAAGAAAGAAAGAAAGAAAGAAAGAAAGAAGCTCAGACTACAAAATTGTTCATGGAGACTGAAATGCCATCCAGACAGCATCAGTGGAATGGACCTAGGTCCTCTGTACATATGTAGCAGCTTCCAAAGTAGAATGAGGGGCTGTGTATAACTACATTGCCTGCCTTTGGATTCTTTCCCCCTACCTGAACTCCTTGTCCAGCCTCAATAGAAGACAATGTGCCCATTGCTGCAACTTGATACTCTGAGGAGGTTGGTGTCCTTGGGAAGCCTTTCTGGGAAGAATGGGTAGTAGAGTGGATGATGGAGGGAGTTGAGAGTGAGGGACTGGAAAGGGAAGAGGGAGTAGATGCAATCAGGATGTAAAGTAAATAAATAACTTAGTAAAAAAAAAAAGAAGAAGAAGAAGCCTAAAAAAAGTGCACTATTTTCTTTCTTTAACCCTTGTTCTGTCATGCTCAACATTTAGGATCTAATTAATTTTCTACAGTCTACCACTTTGCCGTAATAGTACTGGGAACGTGTTTGCACTGCAAAATTTGAATTTTAGTGTTCAGAGATTTAAAGTTGGCTGTGACTTTCCATAAAATAATAGACGTTTAGTAATTTCTCTGTCATTTCCTCATCCTCCTTAAAAAAAATCTTAAAATATAATTTCCCTTTCTACTCCCTTTCAAGGGAGAAAACTGATAAGTTGTTCTCAAACATCTACAAGATGGCTGTGCTTGCCTGAATATTTCCCTGCCATACACTATACATATATTATACACACACACACACACACACACAAGAAGAAGAATGAAAGGATGAGAAGACATAACAGACAATCTTTTGGTTCCTGAATCTTACCATTAAAAACTGAAGAAAGGCAGGATAGCATAGAAGGAATATAAGAAGAAAGAGATGATGGGAAATGAGAGGAATAGAGAGGAAATAAAAGAAAACAAAGAAGAAAAGAAACATCTTCCCTATATTTTTCGCCGACAAAGACAGAAGCTCAATGCGCCAAACCCTAGCAGACTTTCCATCTCACAGTTGTCTCTCATAGATCTTTAGCATATCCAGTTTGCTGACATGGTAGGGATTATTATTCATATTTCAGTCTGATGTAGGACAACAGTTAAGGCCTTAGTTTCTTGTATATGTTGGTCCTAGTACATCCTTGAATATAATTTCTATTATGTTCTATTTATTCTCTACACCCTGTCTACTTCTTGGCACCACATCATATTAGATAATGATTACTTGTTCTTGGAAGGTACCTGGACTCCAACTTACTCCTAAGCTTTTAGTCATTGATTGAGCTTATTTATTAAAATGATCACATGCTACACATAAATTCTCAGAGTGATACATATTTTCATATTTATGTGGCTATCTGTATCCATAAATAGTGTTTTACCATTCTTTAAATATCATTTGCTTCACTATAATGAAATGCAAAATAGGAAAAAAGCAGCATCCACAGCAATTAGATTTAGTCCAAAGCCAGATTTCTCCATGTTATCTGTTTGGGTCTTATCTCAAATACTCAAAAAATGAGCTATTTCAAGACAAGAACAAATACACAAAAAATATTACAATTGCATTTGTATGTAATCTATTTAATACACAATTTATTGAATATATTTTGCCTTTTAAGATGACAAAAAAGTAAGTTGCCATAAGGTAATTGGAAATATTTTTATTTATAGTCTTAATTTTACATCATACATCATACATCTGGATCATGCTGATATTTCTCTCCTGGGGATAAGTTTGGAAACAATCATGGTTGTGTATCATTTAAATGTGTAACATTTGTGTAGAAGTGAAGAAAATAAGTAAAAATTACAAGGATATTACTGTTATTACAATAAAAGGATCATAATATTAAGACATTAACAAAACCATTGTTTTAAGACAATTTACAGTTAGGATATTTCTGAGAAAACTGCAAATAGTTCTACCTTATTACCCAGATATACAGTCCCTGCAAATATACCCAAAAGGTACCTCAATATACCACAGGTCCACTTTCTCAACTATGTTCATAGCAGCTTTATTCTTGATTCCAGAAACTAGAAACAACCGAGAAGTTACTCAACAGAAGAATGGATAAAAATGTATGGTACATCTATCTACACAATGGGATACTATTCAGCTTTTAAAAACAAAGACATCATACATTTTTCAGGCAAATGGCTAGAACTTGAGAATATCAGCTAGAGTGAGATAGCATTCTAGGAAGGCTGTTATCTAAGAAGCTCTATCCAAAAGCCGACCCAGACAGATGCAGACACTCACTAACAGACCAAAGGTGAATGGAGATTGGGGACCCTTATGGAAGGGGAACATATTGAGGGCCCTAAATAGGATAGGAACTCCACAGAAAGATAAACAGCATCAACTAATCTGAACTCTTGGGGCTCTCAGAGACTGAACCATGAACCATAGAAGATACATGGGTTGGAACTAGGCAATCTGTACATATGCAACAAATTTGCAGTTTAGTCTTCATGTGAACCCTGAACAACTGAAGTGAAGACTATCACAAAAGCTGTTGCCTATCTATGGGATATAGTCTTCTTGTTAGGCTGCCTTGTATAACTTCAGTACGAGAGAATGTCCCTAGCCTCCCACCCCCAGAGACTTATGGTTGTGGGATTTCCAGGGGTGTGTCCAACATTTTAGAGGAGAAGAGGAGTTGAAGAATGGGGGAGAGATTGTGGGAGAAGGTGACGGGAAGTAGAACCAGCAATTGGGTTGTTAAGTGAATAAGATAGGAAGAAAAGAAAGAAAGAAAGAGAGAGAGAGAGAGAGAGAGAGAGAGAGAGAGAGAGAGAGAGAGAGAGAGAGAGAGAGAGAGACGGAGGAAGGGAGGGAGGGAGGGAGGGAGGGAAGGAGGGAGGAAGGAAGGAAGTTTAATTTAGAGGACAGAAACCAGGAGAATACACAAGTTTCTTGCTTTTTGGCCTTATAAAAGTGAGAGGGAATTTTTTTTTTATTAAATTTCAGTCTGTAAGTACATTAGTACCTCCTTAAAAACTCCAGGCAGTCCAGTTTCACTATGCTGTCTTTAATGACATAAATTGGCTTAATTCATCATGAGTAGAATTAAAAAAAACATCAAAGGAAAGTTATATATCAAAATTGAAATATTACTAAAAGAAATGCTAAAATATTTTTGATCTCTTCAGATGATATTCATGATTATTAATACCATAAACAAAGTTTTAAAGCAAGTACGAAATTTTATCTCTGGTATGCTGTGTTCTATATTAGCTTAATTATACTTATGGCATAATATAAATCTTTGTTAAATAATTAAAAAGGAAGTATCTCTTTCTAAGAACTTTAAGAGTATAATAATTTTCAGTTCTTAAAAATCCCCCCTTTTTTTAATACAGTAAGTAGTTGCATCATTTACCTTGATGTGAGAAAGCCCACACACAGGGAGGAACGAACACTTATAATTCAAAAAGATGAAACATTTGAATGTGTGCTATTCATGTCTTGCATATTCAACTATGCTGTCTTATAACAGAGTTGAATCTGTGTCATTGAAGCTACCTTCTTTGATTGTATTCTCATCTGAAAATACCCATAGAGTAAAAATCCTTATAATCAAATATCTGAACTTAATGCCATGTCCCAGTCCAGTAAAGATACCAGATGACTCACCACCTCCTTGACATTCCTATCTACTAAGAGAAACAAGGAATATATCCCCATATATATCCCCATATATATCCCCATATATAACCCCATAGCATTAATTCACTCAAGTCCTAGAGATAACTCTGCTTTAGCATTTGCTGAATGTACAGCATGTTTCAGACTTTGAGCATAAATGTAGGATGAAGACCCAGATATGAACCAGGTGTCTCTCACTTCATCAGAGTTTTCATGGACTCTACCTTACCAAATTCATGGAACTACAATATCTCAATAGATATGTCAATCAAAATTGTCTGTGAAAAATAAAATTTAGGGTTAACAGTGGTATTTTACCTGCCATTTTTTAAGCATTAAACTTCTAAATATGGAAGAACTGCAGAAGCCACTACTCACAGTTCATATTGCCTCTATTTATTCTCAGTCCTTAAGTAATAGTATGAAATATTTAGGTATACATCTACGCAAATGGGAGAAATACAGAAAATTTAACTGTTAGTATGTCAGAAGGAATGAGCAGTTAGAACAGGAGTATAAAACTGTAATAGAGTTTCAGAAGCCTTCACCTGTGTTCTCAATATCAGGCCTTCAGTAGTGTGATCAAAAGGGCATCGAACAAATAAACAGAAAAAATATAAAAAAGAAGAAGATATCCTACAACAGCTGTTAGGAAAACACTTATGTGAACATTTTTATAGAAAAAGTATGATACACTAAAGGGAAGCTAGTCCTATTACAAGCTCACTCAAATTGCGCAGAGGAAGATGAAGAAGAGTCCTGAAACACAGATATGAATACTTTGTTGTCTACAAGGGACATGTTCATATAGTTTTAAATTTTATTTAATATTTTTTTCACTCCAAATTTTATCCACCTCCCAGTCTGCCCTCTGATTGTTCCACATCCCAGACCTCCAACCACTGCCTCTATGAGGATGTTCCCCCACACTACCACTCTGCCATGCCTCCCCACTCCCTGGGGCCTCCAGTTTCTTGAGGGTAAGATTAAGCCCAGAACTGGCAATCCTCTGCTGTATATGTGTTGGGGGTTTCATATCAGCTGGTGTATCCTGCCATACATATGGGGATGGTTCGGTGTCTTAGAAATCTCAGGGGTCAAGGCTAATTGAGTCTATTGGTTCTCCTACAGGGTCACCCACCTCATCGGCTTCTTCCAGCTTTTTCCTAATTCAGACACAGGGTCAGCAGCTTCTGTCCATAGGGAGGTAGGAAATGCTCATGTTAAATGACTAAATTTTCATCAGAAATTAGATAACATTATAACAAAATCTTCAGAGTACTGAATGAAAAGAACCTGAATCTTGAAAGCCTATTTTATATATACAGCAAAAATATTCATTAAAAAATAGGGCAAAATTAAAGTACTCTAAAAAGCAGGTATGGTTTACATGTAAAAGGCAAAGAGCCGAAAAAATCAGAGAAAGTAAAAAAGAAAATATTGAACACAAAAGACTTAGTGTGCAAAGAGAGCTATGTACACATGTATACATAAAGGATTTTTTGTGAATCTGCATGTTTCATTTTTATTAGATATTTTCTTCATTTACATTTCAAATGTATCCCCTTCCCTGTTTCCCCTCCAAAATCCTCCTACCCCATTCCCCATCCCCTGGCTCACCAACCTAACCACTCCTGCTTCCCTGTCCTGGCATTCCCCTATACTGGGCATCAAGCCTTCACACAACCAAAGGCCTCTCCTCTCATTGACTTCCCTCAAGGTCTTCCTCTTCTACATATGCAGTTGGAGCCATAGGTCCCTCCATGTGTAATCTTTGTTTGGTGATTTAGTCCCTGGGAGCTCTGGGGTTACTAGTTGGTTCATGTTGTTGTTCCTCCTATGGGGCCGCAAACCCCTTCAGCTCATTGAGTCCTTTCTCTAGCTCCTCCATTGGGGACCCTGTGCTCAGTCCAATGGATGGCTGAGAGCATCCACTTCTGTATTTGTCAGGCACTGGCAGAGCCTCTCAGGAGACAGCTATATCAGGCTCCTGTCAGTAAGCACTTGTTGGCATCCACAATAGCATCTGGGTTTGGTAATTGCATATGAAATGTATCCCCAGGTGGGACAGTCACTGGATGGCCTTTCTTTAAGTTTCTGCTCCAAACTTTGTCTCTGTAACTCCTTCCATGGGTATTTTGTTCCCCCTTCCAAGAAGGACTGAAGTATCCACACTTTGGCCTTCCTTCTTCTTCAGTTTCATTTGGTCTGTGAATTGTATCTTGCATATTCCAAACTTCTGGGTTAATATCCACTTATCAGTGAGTGCAAAATATGTGTGTTCTTTTGTGATTGAGTTACCTTACTCAGGATATTTATTAGTTCCCTCTATTTACCTAAGAATTTCATAAATTCATTGGTTTTAATAGCTAGGTAGTTTTCCACTGTGCAAATATACCATATTTTCTGTATCCATTCCTCTGTTGAGGGACATCTTTTCAGGTTCTGGCTATTATCAATAAGGCTGCTATGAAAATAGTGGAACATGTGTTCTTATTACATGTTGGAGCATCTTCTTGGTAACATGCCCAGGAGTGGTATAGCTGGGTCCTCAGGTCATACTCTGTCCAATTTTCTGAGGAACAGCCAAAATAATTCCCAGAGTGGTTGTATCAGCTTGCAATCCCATTCTTATCTCCTTGTACTAAGCTCAAGTCCAAGTGGATCAAGGACCTCCACATAAAACCAGATACACTGAATCTAATAGAAAAGAAAGTGAAGAAGGGCCTTGGGCACATGGGCACTGGGAAAAATTTCCTGAACAGAGCACCAGTAGGTTATGCTCTAAGATCAAAAATAGACAAATGGGACCACATAAAATTGCAAGTTTTCTGTAGGGCAAAGGACACTGTCAATAGGACAAAATGGCAACCAAAAGATGGGGAACAGATCTTTACCAGCCCTACATCCAGTAGAGGATTAATATCCAATATATGCAACGAACTCAAGAAGTTAGACTCTAGAACCAAATAACCCTTTTAAAAATGGGGTACAGGGTACAAAGCTAAACAAAGAGTTCTCAACTGAGGAATTCCAAATGGCTGAGATGCACCTAAAGAAATGTTCAACATCCTTAGTCATCAGGGAAATGCAATCCTGAGATTCCACCTCACACCAGTCATAATGGCTAAGATAGAAAAACTCAGGAGACAGCAGATTCTGGCAAGGATGTGGAGAAAGAGGAAGACTCCTCCATTGCATGTTTCACTTTAAGCAATTAAAATATGAGTTTAAAGGAAACTTCATAACCCATATATTGATATGAGTATACATGTGTTATTTTATTTGGTTAGGTATTTTCTTCATTTACATTTTCAATGCTATCTCCGAAGTCCCCCACACCCTACCCTCACTCCCCTACCCACCCACTCCCACTTCTTGGCCCTGGCGATTCCCTGTACTGAGGCATATAAAGTTTGCAATACCAGTGGGCCTCTCTTTCCACTGATGGCCAACTAGGTCATCTTCTGATACATATGCAGCTAGAGAAACGAGCTCCTGGAGGTACTGGTTAGTTCATATTGTTGTTCCTGGTAAGTGGATATTATCCCAGAAACTTAGAATACCCAAGATGCAAGATACAATTTGCAAAACGAATGAAACTCAAGAAGAACAAAGACCAAAATGTGGACACTTTGCCCTTTCTTAGAATTGGGAACAAAACACCCATGGAAGGAGTTACAGTGTTCATTTCTCTTAAGCAATTTCTTTTAAAAATGTAAGACATGAAACCAGAAGAATTACTGCTGCCTCCTGGGTGTGGACAGAAGAGACTCGAAGAAGAGCATGAGGAGAAAGGACAAAATAAGATGGAGAAATTGATCCATATGTGGTATTATTGTATGGAAATGTCCTTATGGAACCTATCCTTTTGAATATATATGTATATATGTGTGTGTGTGTGTGTGTATGTGTGTGTATACATACATATGTATATATATATATATATATATATCATGAAGAAAAAAGGACAAAATTGAAATTAGTTACCTTGAAGTCACCATGGCTTATCTGGATCTGTGAATGAAAGCCTCTGTACAATACATGCAGGGCAGTCTAACAGTAAAAGCCAAGCAGAATGTGAGAATCTGCTCTTACTTTGTGTTGAATTTCAATATCTCTAGCTTGATCATCTATGCTTCATCATTTATATTATCATTTTAGCACCCTTCTCTTTTTCTTGCTCTGCTTTGGTTCCTGGTAAAAACAAAATGGGAGGACTACTTAAAATCATTTACACTCTGAAAGTTCATTGGCAAGTTATGTATCTCTACCACAGCCCACTCCAAGTCAAATATTGCTTTAGAAAAACAGAACAAATATTGACTAAGAATGTTGTTGCTGATTTCCTTAACTCCAGACTTATGCAATAATGAGGGTTTTCTTACATCAAGTCTCTCTGCCATAAACACTTTTGTCACCATGGCTTCTACTCAATTACAAGACAAAGTGACAAGATGATTACAGAAATGACCATGTGCTTCAGTGCAATTTTTCTTCTGCTCAAAATCCAGTTCGATCTAGGTGCTCTGAAAATTAGGTAATATCTGGGTAAAAGCACACAAGTGGTTAATTTTCTTTGTGATGAGTTGTATAAAAGAAAAAAAAACTTCCTTATAGTCATCAATAGAGCTGGAGAGATAGCTCAGTTGTTAAAGCATACTTGCTGTTCTTACAGTGGAGCAAAATTTGATTGTCAACACCCACATCAGAAGGCACATAGCCACCTGTCGCTCCAGATCCAGTGTATCTAGTACTCTCTTCTGACCTAACCTGTCATTCCAAATACTGTTTATCTACTATGCTCTTCTGGCCTTCATGGGTCCCTTCTCACATGTGCACACACTCCCCATGATGTATACACCTATTAAAAATTATTTTCAAAGTAAGAATGCTAATAACCCATGAAGGATGGGTCTAACTTGTACTACACACTTGTCAGATACTTTTCCATTTTGTGAATATAACCAGATTTTCCATCTCACAGGATTCATATGTAGATGTAGGGATGTTGGAGACAGAAATACATATACATCTTATTAAATTTATTTATTTATTTATTTATTTATTTATTTATTTATTTATTTTTGGCTTTTCAAGACAGGGTTTCCCCTGTAAATCCCTGGCTGTCCTAGAACTCACTTTGTAGACCAGACTGGCCTCGAACTCAGAAATCTGCCTGTCTCTGCCTCCCAAGTGCTGGAATTAAAGGCGTGTACCACCACGCCCAGCTCTTTTTAAATTTTTAATTGAGACTTATGGTCCTCCTACAAGGTTGCCCTCATCCTCAGCTTCTTTCACCTTTCCCCTAATCCAACTACAGGGGTCAGCAACTTCTGTCCATTGGCTGGGTGTAAATATCTGCATCTGACTCTTTTTAATCTGCACGTTGGGTCTTTTGGAGGGCCGTCATGATAGGTTACTTTTTGTGAGCAGTCCATAGCCTCAGTAATAGTGTCATGCCTTGGGATCTCCCCTAGAGCTGAACCCCAATTTTGGGCCTGTCTCTGGACCTCCTTTTCCTCAAGATCTTCTCCATTTCCACAGTTCACTGAACTCAGATTGTCAACAAGCTGAAGGGCCCAAGTGAGGACTTCTCAGTCCCACTTGGGAGGGAGAAGAAAGCAACAATAAGGGGGAAGAGAGGGAGTGACTTAGGAGGAAAAGTGGACTGTCAGGGGGAGCAGAGAGGGCAACATAATCTGGTATTCGGTGAGGGTGAGGGGGTGAGGGAAAAGGACTGACGCCCTGAGGGCTAGCAGAAAGAATGGAAACAGGCAACTTTGGAAGGTAGGAGGTTGGGGAGACCCTACAGAATGCAACAGAAACCTGGGAGATGAGAGACTCTCAGGAATCAAAGGGAGGGACCTTAGATGAAATTCCCTAGAGTAGAGAGAGGGAACATGTAGAGCCCACCTTCAGCAGAAAGACAGAACATTGAGTGAGGGATGAGGTTGCCATCCCACAGTCACAACTCTGACCCTTAATTGTTCCTGTCTGAAAGAACTGTGGGGATGGAAATGCATATACTTTTTTTTTCCATTTTTTATTAGGTATTTCGCTCATTTACATTTGCAATGCTATACCAAAAGTCCCCCATAGCCACCCACCCCCTCTCCCCTACCCACCCACTCCCCTTTTATGGCCCTGGCGTTCCCCTGTACTTGGGCATATAAAGTTTGCGTGTCCAATGGGCCTCTCTTTCCAGTGATGGCCGACTAGGCCATCTTTTGATGCATATGCAGCTAGAGTCAAGAGCTCCGGGGTACTGGTTAGTTCATAATGTTGTTCCACCTATAGGGTTGCAGATCCCTTTAGCTTCTTTGGTACTTTCTCTAGCTCCTTCATTGGGGGCCATGTGATCCATCCAATAGCCGACTGTGAGCATCCACTTCTATGTTTGCTAGGCCCAGGCATACTCTGACAAGAGACAGCTATATCAGGGTCCTTTCAGCATAATCTTGCTAGTGTATGCAATTGTGTCAGCATTTGGAAGCTGATTATGGGATGGATCCCCGGATATGCTAGTGTCTACATGGTCCATCCTTTTATCTCAGCTCCAAACTTTGTCTCTGTAACTCCTTCCAAGGGTGTTTTGTTCCCACTTCTAAGGAGGGGCATAGTGTTCACACTTCAGTCTTCATTTTTCTTGAGTTTCATGTGTTTAGGAAATTGTATCTTATATCTTGGGGTATCTTAGGTTTTGGGCTAATATCCACTTATCAGTGAGTACATATTGTGTGAGTTCCTTTGTGAATGTGTTACCTCACTCAGGATGATGCCCTCCAGGTCCATCCATTTGGCTAGGAATTTCATAAATTCATTCTTTTTAATAGCTGAGTAGTACTCCATTGTGTAGATGTACCACATTTTCTGTATCCATTCCTCTGTTGAGGGGCATCTGGGTTCCTTCCAGCTTCTGGCTATTATAAATAAGGCTGCTATGAACATAGTGGAGCATGTGTCCTTCTTACCAGTTGATGCATATACTTTTTATAGGAGAACATATCACATGGCAATAAGAGACACTTGAAAATATGTCACGTTTTACCAGAGAACAATCACTCCTACTTCGACTTCATATTTCCTAGACTGAGGTTGTATTTTAAAATATTTTTGTCATCTCTCTTTCATAAGAAGGAATTTCATTCTCAATAGAGATTTTAATAGAGAAAAGCATGAGACAAATAGCTGCTTAAGGGTAAAGAGTCTTACAGATGGGTCAGACCAAATATAGAAGAGAGCTATAAAATAATTCAACTCTACCTTCTACAAATAGTTGATTCAGATAGGATGTGCATAGCATATAATGTTGTCATCCTTTATGTAATTCAGTTATTTATTAAATATTTCTAAACCATATCCATTATTTTTTTTCCTTTCCAGTGTAAGTCAAAGTATTATTTTTAAAAGATGTTCTCATGAAACTTAATACAAAGTCATCAATGTAGTTGTTATATACCAGACAATAAATGTAAAACAAGCACTATGAACTCTTGAATATATATGTATTGTAGAATACATCATTGTCTGCCTATATTATGTATATTGATCTGCAACATGGGTTTATAGCTTTCTTCTCTCCTTAGCTCTCTCTGAAATATTTCT
This sequence comes from Mus musculus, assembly GCF_000001635.26. Lineage (NCBI taxonomy): Eukaryota > Metazoa > Chordata > Mammalia > Rodentia > Muridae > Mus > Mus musculus. The sequence continues at coordinate 95,891,423 of NC_000078.6, read as the reverse complement.
AATTATTAAAATTATAATTATTAAAGTACGGGTATGAATGGGATGTCTTTTTCCTGATTGTATGGGAGGATAATTGTAAGGCAATTATCATTTTGAATGAAGTTATTTGATTATGAACTGACTTCCGTATGAGAATAATAGAGCTCAGGGAAAGTCAGCCACCAAAGGATGCATCATTTACAAAACCAATGTGGGCTTGCCTTTGTCTTTTCACAAGTCCAGAAAATGAAGTTTATTTTAAATGAAAAGGCAACAATAGCAAAGCAGATAAGACAAACTGATTTAGCATTTTATAGGCTTGTAGTTGCTGTCTCCTAAGAGTTCTACAAAAAAAATTTTTTTTTGTTTCCATAGTACTCTTTTTGTGGAGATTTTGTTCAAAACCTATTGCTTTAATATGAATTCAGCTAGGATGAATTCCTTCTAAGGAATTCAGTCTTCATATCCTTGCTTTGCAGGCAAGCACATTAAGTGTCTTGTTGAAGGGTACGCTGCAACCAATAAGTCACTTAGGAAATTGATCCAAGAAATTCTCATTTCCGATCCTTTGTTCCGGTACCTTAGCAAAACTGTTTTCCAAAGATAGAAACATATTGCTCTGAAGCTAAACAGCAAATTAAAGACATGCTGTCTCATGTAATCTTATAAATATGGTTTAAAAGCCACCAGTACCCCTGAGAGAGTTGCCATCTGGTTCCCATGGTCAAAAAAGAAATGAGCCAAGCATGGGAGGAAAACAGCCTTCTACAGTCTGGGTAAATTTCTACATTGCTTAGGCTTCCAAAAATCAAATTTCTAGAATGTCTTTGGGAAGGTGAAGCTAACTCTTCCTGAGTCCCTTGTGAAAATGACCAGATTTGACCCGGAGATTATAAAGGTGGGATATTCCTTAGTAAAACATGATTAGCAGATCAAGTTTTATAAGTGTTGAGTGTTGAGAGTTTCCTTCTTGTAGTAGCAGATCTTCAGTATGTCAGCCAGCACTAAGCCTTAATTCCATGGCCTTGTAACATGCAACCCCACATCAAATCAAGACTGACTCATAATAGATATTACAATCATCACTTCAGTGTCTTGGGTCTTTCCCACTAGAGAAACCCAGCTACTATGCTGGAAGAAACTCCAGGAAGAGTGGTGGAATGGGACCATTAAGAAGTAAGAGTTCTTGTCAATTAGCAACACTAGCTTCATCTTGAGTTATCTTGACCATGCATATTGACGTTTCAGGCATCCCTTCAGCAAACTGCTGCCCCATGTGGATCCTCAGAAAATAAATTTTCTGTCAGATCCCTCCTCACATAGTGTTACTATTTTAAAAACGCTGATACACAAGGAAAAGATGACATAGTTACCATTTGCTTAGCCATTAAGTATGAGAGAATTCTCTCTCTCTCTCTCTCTCTCTCTCTCTCTCTCTGTTAGGTATTCTCTTTACAGAGTGCTCACTGCACCCCCTTTCAAGTAACCACTACGATAATCTTTCCCCCTCCCATTCTCCTGAGTTTCTCCCACCCTGTCACATGAAGTCTCTGGGGAGCTAGGCACATCCTCTCCTCCCTCTGAGGCCAGACAAGGCTGTCCAGCTAGAAGAGCATATTCCATGGGCAAGCAACAACTTTTAGGATAGCCCTCCCTCCAGTTGTTCAGGACCAAGCTACACATCTGTTACGTATGTGCATAGAGGCTTAGGTCCAGCTTGTGTATGTTCTTTGGTTGGTAGTTCAGTCACTGAGAGACTCAAGTTTCCACCTTAGTTGACTAGTGGGTATTCCTGGGGAGTTTCTATTCTACCAGGGCCCACAATCCTTCCTCCTATTGTTCCATAAGAGTCCCCAAACTCCATCCACTGTTTGGCTACGGGTGTGTGTATATCTGTCAGAGTCAACTGCTGAGTGGACCCTCTCAGGAAACAGTCATGCTAAACTCCTGTCAAGTCTCTGACTTTGGAGCTTATCTGAGCTCTTCTCACAGCAACCAGTGGCAGAATTAGAACCACTGGCGTCTGCTCGGCTACAGAGAACTTGCAGTGTTGCCCCCAGAATTACCCACTAATTCTTCTCAGGAGAATTATTATACTGTCATTGGCAGTGAATATATATACTCAAACAACTGATAGTATAAAATAACTATATAAATTAGATGTTTCAAGTCAGACATTGCAGCACATATCTCTAATTCAAGCACTTGGAGCAAGAGATAGGTGGATCTTGGATTGGGGGTTTCTCTGGAATGCATAAAAAGTTTCAATAGATTGTAAAGATGATTCAGTGGGGAACGTGCTTGCTATGTAAGCCTGATGACCTGACTTTGTAAGCATCCCGAGCCTGGCTTACCTTTTATCAATGGGACCCTGCCTCAAACAAGATGAAAAGACAAGAACCAACACACAAAGTTTGCTCCCATACATATAGCCTTTTTTACACACCACAGAGAAATATCCACAAATAAAACAAAATAACAAAATGATCAAAAGGACTCATCTCATTGTTAAGCTCTGTTAGATACTTTTAAGTAGAGTAAAATGTTATTGCAATTATTAATTCTGTGTTGAAATTTCACTAAGCCATTTTTTTTTTTTTTTTTTTTTTTTAGTAAGTAACCTCTTGCTTTCTCTCATTGGTTAAACTTCCAGCAGTGTTAAAAGCAAACCCATTGATATGCCTGGGCCCTATCTCAGCTCCCAACTACCCTGATTTAAAACCCTTCCAACATGCCAAATTCTTTACGGGCTTAGCTTGAGTAGGCAGTTTCCTTCTACCACGTCTCTCTCTGCCCCAGGCACTAGTTTTGATCTTCTCCTTTCCACGATTGGCTGCCATTTCCAGCTTCGATACTTCTTTCTTTAAATAGGTGTACATTCTTAAGGAATTCTTACACTTTTAATACATGTGTATCTACTTTTCCATGTACATTTTCACAATTTTTGGCTTGGTTATTCTATTTGCTTCCCTAAATCACTAATTCAGTTCATAAGTTTAAATAAGTAGTCCACAAGGATCCCAGTGGAGGAGTTAGGGAAAGGATTGAAGGAGCCAAAGAAGTTTGCAGCCCCTTTGGAAGAACAACAATATCAACCAACCAGACCCCCCCCCATACCTCCCAGGGACTAAACCACTAACCAAAGAGTATATGTGGAGGGACCCATGGCTCCAGTTGCCTATATAGCAGAAGATGTCCTTGTTGTACATCAATGGTAGGAGAGGCCCTTGATTCTGTGAAGGCTCAATGACCCACTATAGGGGAATGCCAGGGCAGTATGGGTGGGAGTGGTTGAGTGGGTGGGGGAGAACCCTCATAGAAGCAAGGAGAGGGGGAACTGGATATGCGGTTTCTGGAGCAGAAACCAGGAAAGGGGAAAACATTTGAAATATAAAGAAATAAAATATCCAATAAAAATACATGCTGGTGGTTAAAAAATTAAATAGGCAGTCATTTTCACTAATGGCTTGTTCTGTACTTTATCTTTAGCTAGCATTGTATCTTAATATATTAGGTATTTAATACATAATGATTGAATAAATAATAGGAAAATTCAAACAATGAGTAATGATTACAGTCATTGAACATCTGGCTACACCATTTTCTGTTGACTTCCTGGAAGCAGTGATATTTAAGTAAGTATTGATGATTACTTTACGAATCAGAAATTGGGCACTTAGGATGTCTCAATAGCTAAGCTTGGCAACCTGTGTTAAAGAAAAGAATCGACTCCATAAAGTTGCCCTCCAACCTCTATGTGTGCTTCAAAGTCTACACATAGAAACACATACTCAAAAAGTGTAAATATATATGCATACAAATCAGAGATCTTGTGGTCTAGTGTTGGTACAGAAAATTTCAAGAGTTTCATCATATATGTGGGTTTGGGGACAGAAATGAGATTATTATCTCAGGAATTATGTCTAGTTTTAAAGTCAAGCCCTTATTATCCTCAGGGGAAAACACTAACAGTTAGTATGGTTGTTAAAGCTAATGTTTTAAAGTACCATTATAGGTAAAATATAGACTATGAGTTTGATTTTAAAATTAAGTCAATGATTTCATTTTAAAAAAATTAATGGGGGCTCTACCCACACTGAATGGAGCTGAGATGAAATCATGGGGAAAGTTTGACATTGTTGTATAAAGGACTTGGTTCTCACTCTCCTTGCCCTGTTTGGGATTTACCTACTGCCTTTCTAAGATTTTAACCATAGGTGAAAAGATGACAATATTGAGTAGTGTTGAGGACCTATTGAATAAATTTCTCTAAGCAGAATACATAAAGATAGGACCTAAATTTTAAGTAGTGGCCAATTAAGGAAGCATGAATTATATCTTACTGAACACTATGATGCTTTAGAATCACTGCTGGTTTTAAGTCAAGGTACTATGCTTAGGAGATTCCCCTGTCACTGTGTTAGAAGCTTGTAGGACTGCTACCAAAAGACAGTAGAACCTTTATTAGATGATGTTAAGTGAAGTGGAGTTTCCCAGGTTGTCAAAAATGTTCCCTAGCATCATATCTGCATTTCCATAGGTCCACAAATCTTAAATCAAAGGCTTAAGCATTTGGAACGATCAACCAAAATCAGTCTTTCTTTCCAATAAGTGGATAACTGCACTATTTTGCCCTTGTGATGGAATATCAACTAAAATATTAGCTCTTATCCATGCATGCAAAATGGCAAGCTCATAAAAACCAAACCAGATCAACTGACCAAGAGGTACTAAATGTCATAAACACAGCTTATAATGGCCTAAATGATAATAGACCTGAAAGCTCATGTATTTGAAGGCAAAGCCAGCAGTTAGTAGAACAGTTTGGGAAGGATTCCAAAATATAGCCTTGATGGAGTTGTCACACTGTGTATGAGCTTAAATTTCAAAAAGTCCATACAGTTCCCAGTTAACTCGTTCTGCCTAGTGCTTGTAGATCAGATGGAGGCTCTCAGCTACTGCTGCAGTACCATACCTACTTGCCTGCTGCCATGCTTCTGTTATAATGTCCATGGAACCACTCTGAACCAGCTGGAATGTGTGCACAATCGTGGTTGATAATGGAAAGCATATCCGGCATGACTGTGGCACCAAATTACTAAAGCTTCTCCAAGAAAGTCTAAATAAACTATTATATAACTTGATGGATGGCTTTCTTACACACAATGTGATTATGCTGAAGTTACAAAGAATTTCATTTTCAAGATATTCCCAGGGTGGCTGGTAAGACAATTGAAAGTACAAATGATTCTGGATGTTTCCCTGCAGTAATATGTAACATTTGCTGTGTTATTCTTAGAAAAGATTGGTGTCTCAATAGGTCCTCTTCTGACACTAGCCAGATCATCTAACTCCTTAGAAAAAAAGCTGCACAAAAGTTTCCAAGTGAATAATACCTAAGACAAGATGCTAAAGGGAAAGAGAATATAATCTGGATCTCACTGGTTCTCTGAGGATCATATATGCTCACCATTTCATTTTTTATTTTTAATGAACTTTAATAGAATTTATATGAAATGATGACATTTTACTGTCATTTAATTATAATCATAGAATTTTCTTTTTGTGCTTGCTGTAGGGGATAGTGGTTTGTATATGTATGCATGTGCACACAGAGGCCACACGGCAGACTGCGTTTGTGATTATGGAGTGGTTTTCCACATTGTACTTATCTTGTTGAAATTGTTGTTGAATTGTATTCATTTTTGTTTTGTGATAAGGTCTATAATTGGTCTGGAACTCTCCAAGTAGACAACACAAGTTGGGCAGTGAGTCCCAGGGATCATCCTTTGCCCATATGGCATGCCCTGCTTTATGGTTTTAAGTGTGTGTCATCATGCCTAGGAAAATTTAATACATGGGTCATGGAGAATAAAAAGAGGTTCTCATACTTTCAAGAGAAGAACTTTACAGACATATCCATCTCTATAACTCCCTAGTGATATTTTTCATATGTGACCATTCTATTAGCACATAGCCATTTATTTTTTTAAAACAGACTTTAGTTAGCTCTAAGGGGTCATCCTCTTCACTGTCCATATGTTCGTCCTTAGGTTTTTCTAATGAAATGAGCACTGTCCATGCATGTGGCAATGCCAACTCTGTTTGCACTGCCATTGTCTAAGCACACACTAGAAATAATTCTATCTTTAGACTGTCCTCAGATCAGCCTTTCTAAGCATCCTTTGATCCCTTTACCTTTATTCATTTAGCTTATACCCAGGCTGTGTTATCTCCTTTTCTCAGGTTACAACCCATATTGAAAAAAAAAAACAACAACAAATTTTTATAAAATGTGATATTATTCAGAATTATTTATCTTGACTCCCTAGGTATTTTGACACGTACAGGATCACAGGTAAGTTACCAAACCCTGACCCAATACCCTGCATATCAGGTACCCTGGGACCCCAGAATGCAGATACCTCACCCAGTTGGAGACCTGGGCACCTTCCAATTTGCACCTGTGCCTGGAGCAGAGTCTCTGCTCTAGATTGAAACACACAAAATGTACATCCCAGTTGCAACTCAATTCCCCAGGGGTCCTGACACATCCACGGCCACAGAATCATAGGCTCACAGGCTTACATGGATGACAGGTTCCAGTCAGAGACAGGAAGGCTAGTTAACACCAGAGATAACCAGATGGCAAGAGACAAGTACAAGGATATAAGCAACAGAAACCAACATTAGTTGGCATCATCAGAACCCAGTTCTACCACCGTAGCAAGTCCTGGATAATCCATCACACCGGAAAAGCAAGATTTGGATTTAAATCACTTCTCATGATGATGATAGAGGACTTTAACAAGGATATAAATAACTCCATTAAAGAAATACAGGAGAAGACAAGCAAACAAGTAGAAGCCCTTAAAGAGGAAACACATAAATCCCTTAAAGAAATGCAGGAGAACACAATAAAAGAGGTGAAGGAATTGAAGAAAATCATCAGGAACTAAAAATTGAATAGAAACACTTAAAAACACAAAGTGAGACAACCCTGGAGAAGGAAAAACTAGGAAATAGAGCAGGAGTCACAGATGCAAGCATTACTAACAGAATAGAAGAGATAGAAAAGAGAATCTCAGGTGTTGAAGATACCATAGATGACATCAACAAAACAGTCAAGGGAAATACAAAAAGCAAAAAGTTCCTAACTCAAAACACTCAAGAAATCCAAGACATAAAGAAAAGACAGAACCTAAGACTAATAGGTATAGAATAGAGTGAAGATTGCCAACTCAAAGGGCCAGCAAACACCTTCACCAAAATTATAGAAGAAAACCTCCCTAAACTTAAGAAAGTGATGCCCATAAACATACAAGAAGCCTACAGAGCACCAAACAGATGAAACCAAAAAAGAAATTCCTCTCATCATATAATAATTAAAACACTTGGTGCACAGAACAAAAAAGAATATTGAGAGCAGTAAGGGGAAAAGGTCAAGGTACATATAAACATGAGCCTATCAGTATTACACCAGATTTCTCAACAAAGACTCTAAAAGCCAGAAGATCTTGGGCAGATGCGATATGGACCATAAAAAAAAAACAAAAATGAGATCCCAGACTATTATACCCAGCAAAATTCTCAATTACCATAGATGGATAAACCAAGGTATCCCAAAACAAAATCAAATTTAAACAATATCTTACCACTAATCCAGAATTACAGAGGATAATAGGAGGTAACATTCAACACAAGGAGAGAAACTATACTCACATGAAAGCAAAGAATTAATATTGTCACAGCAAACCCAAAAGAAGAGAAACACACGAACATAATTCCACCTCTAACAACAAAAATGACAGGAAGTAAAAATTGTTGGTCCCTAATATCTGTTAACATTAATGAACTCAATTCTCCAATAAAAAGAGATAGACTAACAGACTGGATACGCAAACAGGACCCAGCATTTTGATACATAGAGGAAACACAACTCAATGACGAAGACAGACACTACCTCAAAGTGAAAGATTGGAAAAATATTCCAGGCAAATGGTCCCAAGTAACAGGCTGTAGTAGTCATTCTAATATTAAATAAAATAGACTTTCAACCAAAATTTATCCAAAATGATGTGAAAGACACTACATACACATCCAAGGAAAAAATCCAAGATGAACTCTCAAATCTGAACATCTATGCTCCAAATGCAAGGGCATCCACATTTGTAAAAGAAACATTACTGAATCTAAAAACACACACTGAACCTCACACAATAAAAGTAGGAGATTTTAACACCCCATTCTCACCAAAGGACAGATCATGGAAACAAAATCTAAATGGAGACACAGTGAGTGAAACTAAAAGAAGTTATGAGCCAAAAGGATTTAATAGATATTTAAAGAATATTTCACCCTAAAACAAAAGAATGTACCTTCTTTTCAGTACCTCATGGTACCTTCTCAAAAATCAATCATATAATCAGTCACAAAGCAAACTTCAACAAATACAAGACCATTGGATTAATCCCAAGTATTCTTTTGGGTCACCACAGATTAAGGCTGGTCTTCAATAACAACAATAGAAAGCTCACATACATGTGGAAACTGAACAACTATGTACCTAATGATAACTTTATCCAGGAAGAAATGAAGAAAAAATTAAAGACTTTTTAGAATTTAATGAAAATGCAGCACAACATATCCAAACTTAGAGAACACAATGAAAGCAGTGCTAAGAGGAAAATTCATAGCCCTGAGTGCCTCCATAAACAAATTTGAGAGATCATGCACTATCAGCTTACTAGCACATCTAAATGCTGTAGAACAAAAAGAAGTAAATGTACCACCAAGGAGTAGACAGCAGGAAATAATTAAACTCAGGGGTGAAATCAACCAAGTAGTAACAAAGAGAACTATACAAGGATAAACAAAACTAGGAATTGGTTCTTTGAGAAAATCAACAATATAGACAAACTCTTAGCCAAATTAACTAGAGGGCAGAGAGACAGTATCCAAATAAACAAAATCAGAAATGAAAATGGAGATATAACAAGAGAAACTGAGGAAATTCAAAAAAATAATCCGATCCTACTACAAAAGTCTATATGCAACAAAACTGGAAAATCAAGAGGGATTATTTTCTAGACAGATACCAGGTACCAAAATTAAATCACAAAAAGACCCAACTAAGAAAAGAGAATTTCCGAGCAATTTCCCTTATGAATATCGATGCAAAATTAAAGAAAAAGAAAACAAACAAAAAGGTAACAATAGAATATAGCTCTTTCCAAGTACATTTTTATTGGTTATTTTATTTATTTGTATTTCAAATGTTCTTCCCCTTCCCTGTCTCCCCTCTGCAACACTTCCATCCCACCCCTCCTCTTTTCCTCTAAGAGAGTGCCCACCCTCAACTCACTCCTGCCTCACAGCTCTAGCACCTCCCTACACTGGACCATTCTTAAAAACCTGTCAACATACTTCGCAGTCAAAAACGCTATTTGATTCTTTTCTCTAACTTGTTTGGACCTTTGCATGTTTTGTAACTCAGTGATTCTTGCAAAAGTGGTCATGGCTGGTCTAAACTGGATTATAAAGATCGATACATTTCTACCTGGTTCACTCTCTTACACTCAAATCATGCATCTTAATAGCCCAGAGCTCAATTTGATAAAGACAACATGGTAAGAAATTTTAAGGATAGGTAACACTAAAAACAGGGATAAAACTAAGGACTATACTATTTTTAATACAGAAACTGGTGATCCTTCCAAGGATGCAAACAGATTATCAAACCAGACTCTTCAAGATAACACAAACAATCAGTGTGTACTTACCACTCAGAGGATGCAGCCTATGCCCTACATAGTGGAGCAAGAAACCAGAGAAATTGCTGCCATCTCAGTCCACCAAGTTTGGGATGGCCTGTTACTTAGACAATCAAAAACATAAACAACTTGTAATATTTTATTGTTTGAGAATTTCGTATGTGCATAAAAAACATTTAATTGAATCAACCCATTTATTTATTTATTTATTTATTTATTTATTTATTTATTTATTTATTTATATTTTCAAGAGGTCATATGTTTCAAACACATGCATGGAAATCAGATGATAACTCATGGGAGTTAGTTCTCTGCTTCCATTATATGTGTCTTAGGAATCAAACTTTCATTGTCAGGCACTGTAGCAAGTGCTTTTACCAGCTGTTCACAAGTGCCATGGTAAACTATTTAAGTTTTATATTTATAAAGTAGTTTAATATCACAGTTTCAACATAACATAATTGTATACATATACTATTTGAAGTTAATTTGAAATTGATTTATTCTTATTCTTAATGTTTCTGAATTTCCACAATGGTTCCTTCCTACCTGTTTTACATCCTTCTTTTCCTTCCTGTTTCCATTCTTTTTATTACTGCAATTGAACTCATAGCCTTCTCTGTACTTCTTGATTTTTTTTTTACAATAAGTGTTATTACTGATTTAATTGTGTCTCCTTGAACTCCCTATAAGCTCAATGGACAAAGAATTTTAATGTTTTATTCATGTAAGCATTCCTAGTAGATAATAATAGCTGTTGTGCCCTAGGCCTAAAGATCATTGGAAACTTAGACATGTATTTAGTTGCTATAAAAAATATCAACAAAGGTGAGCATACACATAATGGAAGATATGTACAAGAATCATGAACAGTGGAATAAATGTGGGTGATGTCTTCCTTTTACATAAAAGTCTGCACTCTTAAATTCATACATTAGATAGAGCACATTCATTTATTGTTATATTTTCACCCTTGGGTCATATTTAAGTTCCATTAATTTTTCTTTCTATTATATGTCTGAAGTATCATTCAATAGTTTTAATGAGTAGTATACTCTTTCATTAAATAGGGGCTCTCAATGCTACCTGTTAATGCTGTGGGAGTCTTTTTTTTTTCCTATTTCAATTCTTTTCCTCATCAATTCTACATTTTATGAGCACTTAAATATTTTTTCCTGACCTTGCTAGGCTTTTCAAAAGCTATTGAATTAATAACATCCAAATTCAATGTGCTGTTTGCTCCTTTTCGATCATTAATGAAGATGTACAACAAGAACAATTTTCTAGCCTTTTGTCATATTTCTTGATTTGCCATCCTCAGCCAGCAATCATGGCCCTTAATAGAGCTCCTATCAAGTCCAATTTGGAAAGATGCCCTTTAAAAAAATACCTAATTTCAAGTTTGTTATTCTTGACACACATTTTCTGTGTGCCTCAATGTTAAGGCAAAAATCTCAGAGTATTTTTCCCGAGAAAATAAGATAGAAACTCAGAAAGAGATAGAATAGAATAAAGCATTGCTGCACCTGGTCCTAATAACATTACTGTCTATGAAATAAAGAAATTTGATCTGACTGGAGTCAGGCAATTCTCTCCTTGACACATGGCTTCTAAGTGAAAAAAATAAAAATAAAGAAATAAACTAGGCAGGCAGAGTTGATATGGATAAAATCAATTTGGGTGAAGTGTGAGATGGCTTGGATTTAACTCTGTGCATGCTTTCTCATGTTACTGTTCTGGGTCTCAGATCCAGAGGCCCACACTACACAGACCCGCTACAGTTGGGGGTCTAGTTTAGAATTCTGTGACATTCATTTACTCTGATCAGCTCCCAGAACACATCATAGATTCTTCCTTCCCTTTGAATTTCCTGCTGTTATAATTCAGTTATACATTTGGGGCATGGGGAATCTCCCTCTGGAAGTCATTTTGGATTATATAAGCCAGGCAATCAATTTTGAAAGCAAACTGGCATTTGATAAATATTGTACAATAATGTACCACACTTTCCCTTGCTAAAGTTCAGTAAAATCATGGTTGACAGTCACTCCTTCAATCTGAGGGCAGTCAATGATAACTAAAATTCCTTGTGACAATTTGTCAAGGATCCAAATAGACAGATCTGCCATTGTCTTAGTCTCACATACCAAGGTTTTAATAATGCTTTCTAATTTTTTCATTCAATTTATAATTTCAAATATTTAAAATGTCCAGATTTAATAATAACAGAACATTTTCTCCATGTAAGGGCAAAAAGCTCACGAGGCATGTGCTCCACTGTCACCTGATAAAGTAACCACTGCCCCTTTTCCTGTTACTGCTTACCATAATGCAGGCTGGTAGATGTTTAAATTAGTCTCACATCAAGAATCAGAAATGGCCACCAGAGAAAAAGTAAAATCACTGGAGTGGATTATTCCAATCATATCCTATGCTCTCAGGAACTCAGGTGCTCTCTCTTGGGCCACTTTTTCCTATCGCAAATCCATTGCATTGCAGATCTTTGAATCATTGTTAGAGAAAAGTGTAAGCTCTGATCAACCCTCGCTGGAGAGCAAGGAGACAGATTTTTCTGTACTGTTCATTACCACGTGGTCTCATTGCCAGAACTACTCTGCAATTTCTTGAAGGTATTCCTCAGGTATGTCCTACTCCTGCCATCTGGATTCTCCACTCAGGCATACATAGATAGCCTAATGTGTGGTTCTTTCCCAGGTAAATAAACCATCTACATGGAGACCTGGCTTTTTCCACCTGTCTAACCTTTGCTTTCAGTCAATTCTTAATTACAATTTCACCTCTTTACAAAGAACTACAATGTTTCCTAAGATGATGATTCGTTTTTCATTATATACTGAATTCCATCCCAGCAGTTGCACAGTAACCCCAAACTACCCAGCAGTAGAGAACTTCTAATACCTCTCTGGGTTATTCTGAACCTTCTCAAAGCCAGCTATGGTTCACTTCTTGGTCCAAGTTTCATTTGTGGAAGTTCTGCTGATATATCACGTATACACTCCAACTGAAGACTGCAACTCTCTACAATGTGCACCAAATTAATATGTGATATTTTTGAGAAAGGGTATGAATTTAAATTTTTCATTGAAGGTATAGTAAGATCATTATACTTGTGTGCATTTTTGTATAACTAGAGTCACTGAGTGTATTGGTGAAGAGATAGACACAAACAGAAGACCATTTGAAGATAGGAGGGATAGAGGCAACATG